>NC_090647.1:233095946-233098446 GCF_040937935.1 Hyperolius riggenbachi
CTGTTTCCTGCCGGATTTTATGTTCCGGCGGCCGCTCCGGAAAAATGCTGCAGACCCTATTTTTCCAGAACGTTGTGCCCTGCGGAACTGATCGGAAGGTTTTGCAGCTTAATAGGAACTAATGGAAAATGCAAGTTGTCGACACACTGCCTATAAAAACGGACCTTTCTAGCCCTCTTCCTGTATGCTTTCTATGGTTCAGCGGCCATCTTTGTTTGCAGACACATGTGCCCAGCAGAGTTTGACTGGGATTCCTCCCAGTTCGTGCTCGATTATTTGGAGAAGATGGCAGAGATCAGACCATACAGCACAGAGTACCTGATTGTCCAAGTGCAGGCTCAACCTGCACCTTGCGATAAGGGGCACCCAGACCACAGTAACCTCCGGAAGTGAAGGAAGCTGAAGGAGGAAATCGCCAAAATCTATGTGGCGGGATTCGATGAACTGAATCGGAAGCGCAAAACTGTGCAAGGTATGTTTACAACAACTGATTTGGGGGCTTGTGGTATTGCATCTGTGTTTTGTTGTTTGGGGTGGGTTTCATATTGAATATGTAGCACGCAGGCCTTGCCCACCCACGTGTGTCTGGGCCGCAGGCCTATAGGCCAGACACGCACGCTTTGTGTGTACCCGTGTCCCACCCACCCACCCATGTTCAGTGCCACCTATGTCCCACCCACGTCTGTCTGTGCTACCTGTGTCCCACCCATGTGTGTTTGGGCCGCAGGCCCAAGGCCTGCAGGCCTGCAGCCCAGACACGCATGCTCTGTGTGTACCTGTGTCCCACCCACCCACATTCAGTGCCACCTGTGTCCCACCCACGGGTGTCTGTGCCAACTGCAGCACAAACAAAAAAAACAAAAAACAAAAAAAAAAAACACTCCTGCTGCTGTTTGCATATACCTACAGACATAAGACTTCTTATTTATGAACTGAATTACACTGACTGGTAAGTTCTAATAAAATGAGGAATGGATTCCTCATTTTAATTCTTGAAATGGAAAACAACAAAAGCAGACAACTGCTAACAAAATGACACTGATGATAAGTTAAGGCCTTTGTGCATGCATAAATTTGACAATAGCCCTTTGAATCTCAATATTTGAATAGAATTACAATGATGCTGCAACTATGCACAAAACACGTAGCTTGCCTTAAGGTGGCCATACACTGGTGATTTGCCATCAGATCCGACCAACAGATAGATCCCTCTCTGATCGAATCTGATCAGAGAGGGATCATATGGCCGCCTTCACTGCAAACAGATTGTGAATCGATTTCAGCATGAAACCGATCACAATCTGTGAAGCTGCCGCTCTCGCCATCCCCCCCCCCCCCCCCCATACATTACCTGCTCCGGCCGGTGTGAGTCCCCTGGTCTCCGCTGTCTTGTACTCCGTGCTCGGCTCCTCCAACTTCACTGAACTTCCTGCCGGGGAAGCTTAAACAGTAGAGGGCGCTCTACTGTTTAAACTTCCTGCCGGGACAGGAAGTTCAGTGAAGCAGAGGAGCCGAGCACGGAGAAGTGTCTACGGAGAGAGCGGGGACACGCGCCAGCAGAGCAGGTAATGTATCGCCGCTAGTGTCGGTCGTCAGGCATTCGAACGCCGCTATCGACGCACTCCCGACCCGCCGGCGATCGAGCGAAATCTTCCGCACGGACGGATCTACGGGAATAGACGGGAACGATTGATTTCGGACAGAAATCGATCGTTCTGTCAGTGTTTGCACAACTATTTCACAGCAGATTCAATCACAGTGATCGAATCCTGCTGTATATCGGTGGGAAAATCGTTAGGTGTATGGGCCCCTTTAGTTTCCGTTACAATAACTCAATCTGGTTTTCTTTAGGGACTGATTAGTTCAGGAGACTATATAAAGGACAACTGAAGTGAGAGGGATAAGTAGGCTGACACATTTATTTATTTTTAAAGTGTACCAGAGACCTAATAAAAAAAAAAATATATATACATATCTGGGGCTTCCTCCAGCCACATGCGCACGGATCACTCCCTCGCCGCCGTCCTCCGCTGCCTGCAGCTTCGGTATCGGGTCCCGTTAGTTCTGTCAGTCGCAGCCATGGGGCTATATCCATGCGCAGGGGGCAGGAGGAAGCTCCAGGTAGGTTTAAAACTTTTTTTTTTAAATTAGGTCTCTGGTTTCCTTTAAGCAACACCAGTTGCCTGGCTATCCTGCTAATCCTCTGCCTTTAATACTTTTAGCCGTAGACCCTGAACAAGCATATGCAGATCAGGTGTTTCTAAGAGGTTTATCTAATTCCTGTCACTCAAAATACTCAAAGTACACCTGAGCTTAGAGGAATATGGAGTCTGTCGTATTTATATCCTTTTAAACAATGTAGATTGCTTGGATATCCTGCTGATCCACTGCCCCTAATACCTTTAGCCATGAACCCTGAACAAGCATACAGATCAGAGGTTTCTGACTGAACTTTGACTGGATTAGCTGCATGCTTGTTCAAGGTCTATGGCTAAAGCTC
>NC_090647.1:233405946-233560946 GCF_040937935.1 Hyperolius riggenbachi
CTGTATCTTAAACTATAAGCTCTTATTTGTGTTTGGTTCAAACACGTCAACAGATAATCAGTCATTTGACATTCACTAAACAAATATTAAACAAAAACAAACAGATTTTGTGAGCCCTAAAAAAGTTGTTCCCTTTCATGAAAGTATTATTTTATCCACATCAGCAGGGAATATAAGCGTAGCTCACAAACAGGTACAAAGAAGCAGTGATGTCTTTTCAAATGGCATTATTATTTTACACCATTGAAGATGAAGAAGGTGGAATGTATAATGGGGGTTGAAGGCTCTAAAGGTTCGTACACACACTCTATTTGCAGGAACGTTAGGTTCGTCAGACCCTCCCGCTGGGCGGGCGTTCCAGCGACAGTAGAGCGTTTATACAGTCTTTCAGGCAGACTGATAAGGCTGTTTCTGAATGATCCACTGAGCGGATGATTCAGAAACAGCCTTATCAGTCTGCAGACAGACTGTACACATGCTCTACTGTCGCTGGAACGCCCGCCCAGCAGGAGGGTCTGATGGACCCGTTGTTCCTGCAAATAGAGCGTGTGTATGAACCTTAAGGGTGTAGCTTAGTGCCATTAGTGGTGGTGCTTCTTCAGGTTCTATGGCTAAAAGTATTAGAGGCAGAGGATCAGCAGGATAGCCAGGCAACTGGTATTGCTTAAAGAGACACTGAAGCGAACTTATTTTGCACATGTTACCTTATAAGTCGCTTCAGTGCTCTCATAACAAGTAATCCGCCGTGTCCCCGCCGCTAAACAAGGGCTGCAGAGCCCCCAAATCCCTCTGCAAATATCCACGACCAACTTGGTTGTGGATTTTGCTGCGCTGAGAGGCAGAGCTTCCAGCTGTAGCTCTGCCCCTCCTGACGTCAATCGCCGCCTCTCCCCGCCCCTCTCTGTGAAGTAAGAGTGAGAGGGGCGGGGAGAGGCAGCGATGCACCGCGTTTGACATCAGGAGGGGCAGAGCTGAAGCTGAAAGGAAATGCCGGCTGGATTGCTCCCCGGGGATTTGGGGGCTCTGCAGCCCTCGTTTAGCGGCGGGGACACGGCGGATTACTTGTTATGAGAGCACTGAAGTGACTTATAAGGTAACATGTGCAAAATAAGTTCGTTTCAGTGTCTCTTTAAAAGGAAATAAATATTGCAGCCTCCACAGTGCTCTTGCTACAGCTGTCCTTTAATGATTATTGTTTGCACCTTCTATTGTATCTGTCATGACTTAGTATTTTGACTTATTGGCCTTTTAAAGTGTTTAACCTTAACGTGATTTTATAGGAAACTGTAATTTTATATGATTAAACTATTCTACTTGATTGTATCACATAGATGTACAATTTGATCAGTCCATAAATCTCCCTTCTTGTGGGAGGCATACCCACATACATACCTAGCTCTCTGTCAGTAGTTGGACTGGTATATTTGTTCTATATAATATTAATTATTGCCCCCCTACTTGCATGGTTAAGAATGGAGGACCCACTTATTTATTTCAAATTTATATTGAGCCAGTTTTAAAGTGCCTTCTATTGTAAATATTTTTACAATTTTGGGGGCTTTTTAACATGTTGTGCATTCTTTACTTCATGGTGCCCTATTATGCAGGTAATACTGTTAATCATTTTTTGTGTGTTTCATACTTCTTTAAGTTTTTCTGTAAGGTACATTTACAATGCTTTGAAGTTTTATTAATAGGAATTGGGCTTCAGGTATAAATTTGAGATATAATTATTATTATACCTCCTATGAAGGCAAAGAGCAAGTTTGCTAAACGAATTCATTTGCACAATGCACTTTAATTAATCATTGATTATGATTGTAGATATTAACTGAGCATTAGAAAATCGAGACAAAGACAAATAACATTAATATTGCACTTTTCACCCGGCAGACTCACAGCGTTGAGCTGTAGAGCTCAGTAGGCAGTAGCACTTTTAGGAAGTCTTGCCCAAGAACTCCTTAATGAATAGGTGTTGGTTTACTGAACAGGAAGATCCGAGATTGGAACCCAGGTCTCCTGTGTCAGAGACAGAGCCCTTAACCATCACACTCTGCAGCCAACATGGAAATCAAGCAGGAAATGTGCAAATTCATTTCTAAATTAAATCCAGAAGTCATTCCAGTTACTGTAAACAATCCTATAATGTATACATGGTGCAGAAACAATGTAGATGCTGGATACGCAGTTACTGTACTACGTAGAAAAGCATGAATACCCGAATCATTACATGAAATAACCCTCCTTCATGTTTATGTTGCACATATTATGCCACAATCTCTTCTAAGGTCACAGAGGTCCATAGATCATTTTATTATTAAGTTAATGTCTTCTCCGCAGTGATGTAAAGGAATGGATTTGATTGGGCTGTCAGAAAGTTGCTGTTTTTAACACAAATTATCTGCAAAGGTAATACATAGCGTGGACTGATGACTGCAGAGCCTTAATCGCCTTGGAGCCGGGAACATGAAAGTCACAGCTAAAGCAAGTTGTTTTATCATCAACTTTTAAATAACATGACCTCTAGAGAGTAGAGCTCGCAATTAGGTTGCATCATTTTGTGAAAGGAAAAGAAAATCTTTACAGCAGCACTCTGAGGCCAGGGCTGCGTTAACTGTGATGACCGCACTTAATGAAGACATCTGCCCAAGGGAGAATAAGGTTAGTAACTCATTTTAGATAGGTCACCAAGCAAATATCACATGATTTAAAGCACCGTGTAGGATGCTACACTTTTGCAGTTGACGCACAGTCTTCAGCATATTTCCTGGTCATTACATTGTATTAAATTAAAAAAGTAAATACTGGCAACAGTTGAGCATGTTTCACGTCACAAGTGGAAATAAATGACTAAGCAGGCTATTTCCTCTTTAATAAAAACCATGTTCCCTAGTGCCATGTGAAGGCTTTAAATAGACAAAGCTTGATTTGTCACTTTTAAACAGTGTGTAACTACAATTCATGGGGCCGCCAGTGAATTTTTTATGGGACCTTTCCCAATGTTTCCTTGCCTCCCCTCCTGCCCAATTCGGCCTTGGGGCCAGGGCTGCTCAAATCCGGATCCAGGAGACATCCGGATAGTTCTATCCGGATATCTCCCAGTTACCTGTGCGTGATGGGCGGGGGGTCAATCTTACCTGTCTGACGTCTTCTTCGGTCCGTCCCTCAGTGCCTCCCACGATGCGGTCTAAGCGGCGGTCATGTGATTACAAACACTTCCTACTTCAACCCGGAAAAAGGAAGTGTTAGTAATCACGTGACCGCCGCTTAGACCGCATCGTGGGAGGCGCCGAGGGACGGACCAAACAAGATGTCAGACAGGTAAGATTGACCCCCCCGCCCACCCCGCACAGGTAACTGGGAGATATCCGAATAGAACTATCTGGATGTCTCCCGGATCCGGATTTGAGCAACCCTGCTTGGGGCCCATCTCACAAGAGGAATAAAACAAGTGTGGCCATCATCATCTTCACACTCATAAGTGTAGCCACAAAAACACCTGACTAGAAGTACAGTCCTCTGTATTGGAGGAAAGGAAGATCAGTAGATTGGTCTGGCCCCCCTGTTCCCCTCAATTTACGCCCCTGCTTTTAAAACATGCGCTGTACAACTTCTCCCATTGTAACAATCACAGTGCTAATTTCCAGAAAGTTCTGTGCCAGCAAAGATGCGAGCTATTATGTGAAGTGATGGATAAGTAGGCCACAGAGCAGTAACATCATGTATTACAGATATGCCACACGATAATATGAAGATTGTGCTGGTAGTGTGTCGCCTGTTTACAAGAATGCTGACAACCGTGAATCCAGACCTGCGCATTTAAATTATATAAAAAAAGGTTTCTGTTTACGACAAGAGTCCCATACATGTGTTACACACACTTCCCAATTAAATTTGACATAATACAGATATTAGATAAAACTGTGATCACTAATTGGGCAATCTCATTTATAAAAGTAAACTATTGATGGGAATGGGAACTAGGATAATGCTCTAAATTCTATTCCATTCCAAGCCAAGGCATTAAAGACAGGACTTACTTTATGTAGTATGGCACTTTGTTCGGTGAAATCGCCCTCTCCCAGGGGCCCTGCACAGAAGCTGAAAGAGAAAAGTGCATATATCAGGTCAAGCTGAAATCAAACTATGGAAGGCATAAGTCATCCCTACAATTGCAGCTGTACACCTGACCAGACTCATACGGGCCTATTTACCCGTAAGTCCTTGCAGACAGGAAAGATTAACCTACACCGGTGAAATATCCTCCGCAATCTGAGCAAAGATAAATTTAGTCAAGTACAGTGATTAAACGCATACCTCTCACTTACTACTAAAGTTAACTGGGAGATAAAAGTCTGGAGAAGAGCTATATCTCCTGCTGCTGCTTTCCCTTGTCTTTTCTGCTGTTTTTGTTTCATGATTTATTTTTCCAATTTCCCAACATAACTTGGCCTGCTTTTAAGACATTGTGTGAACGTGTGAGCTCACCTGGACATCATTCCCCACGGAGCACACTTATAAACAACACAGCAACCGTTGCCTATGATTAAATGTTCTGGTTAATATTCATACCAAAATCCTGCTTACTAACAGCACTCCATCTGTTTTTTTTTAAAGTGAAAATCCATTTAATTTCCCGTCCCGCGGTTTATCATTTTTTTCACTATTTTCGAAGTTGCTCTAGCATGAATGATGGCAGCAAGTCCAAGTAGACTCCTGGCAGTGATGAATGGAGCCGCCATAGGTGGCTATTGGAAAGCCAATTTTGAAACCTGCTAAATACTCCAAATCACCAGTATAAACTGTGGCCTCATCCAGCTCACACAGCTGGTGGTTTGCAGCTTGACACAGGAGGGCAATTATTTTGTGTGTAACCAAGCTGATAAACAAAGGTTCTGCAGGAGCTCATCAACAACTATACTGATAAATTTGTACCATATTCACCATGATAGAAAAAGGGAGCTATTTCAACATTATCATGTAACAGAAACAGTCAGTGGGCAAAAATAGTAACATGTTTTCCTTTTAGTTTCACAAGGAGTGTAGCAAAACCATTTGGACATACTCAGTCCTCAGCTATTGCCCAATTCATCTATGGATATTCATTTACTCATAACTCAACAACAGCAAACTTCTGTTATAGTAAATGGAAAATCCGGTTACAAGACAGAAAGTTTGGTGACAACTTACTGGCTGGATGTTGGCATACAGCTGCCAACTGCAGGTTTTACATATAAAGGTACTTAATACTTCCAAAAAAAATACAGTACCCTATGGATATACAATATAGACTTACTATAAATATTTCATTATATCATTGTTCAGAATATCAACAAAATCAACAATAATGATGAATGTGAAGAGTGATAAAAATCAAGTATGGACAACTGCATCCCACATAAAGGAAATCTGTAATGAAAAAAACAGCCCCTGGGGAGTACTCGGGAGGGGGGAAACCTCTGGATCCTAATGAGTCTTCCCCATCTTCTTCTTCACCCTCCTGGATCCAGTGCAGAAAGCCCTGTAACTCCACATGCAGCAATATATTTACATTTTTGGCTCCAGCGCAGGCGCAGTAGAAGCTTTCCGATCAGGTTCCAGCGGAAATAGCCGAGCCCCATTGGGTCTGCTCTACAGCGCTGGCGACTTGAGCCTGTGCAGTAGAGTGGACCTGATAGGGCTTAGCGATTTCCACCGAAGTCCATCAGAAATCCGCTACTGAGGCTGCGCTGGAGCCTTGAAGGTAAATACTGCGTACTGTTGTGCCTGCGCAGTGCTTGTTGTCGGGGGAATTTGGGGGGAGCAAGCGCTGGGTCCCTGAGGCTACAGAGGAGGATGGTGCAAGCCTCATTAGGATCCTGAGGCTTCCCCCTCCCGAGGTAAGTACCCATGGGGGCTGTTTCTTTTTGTTTAAGGTGTACTTTAACCTTGTGTTGCAATGGCAAGGGCCTGCTTCCTGTTCACCCCGCAGTACTTTCATAAACAACAGTCATTATGAGCCTTGCCCTGCTGCGGTTTGCTTTTTCATGGTGGCTACAATTGATCATATTGCCACTTTAGTGGTAAACATATCTCCCTTAAAGTCTGCAAGTAACTGCAGTAATACATGTGCAATCATGTTTGATTAATGAAGGCTCAAATGTTTGTCACATCTGCTTCAAGATTGTTGTGGGAAAGTGCCCAAACATATTCAACTGCATCACATGGCCTTGCAAGGTTGTTGTTGCTTGCTGTGGTTGTGAGATATAGTCTGCAATCAAATGAGGTTCACCTGTTGTTTGAAAATTGCCCAGATTGCCCAGATTCTTAGAAATTCAGTTCAGTAATTAGGCATTAGCTTTAAAAATAACATGCGTGTTGACTTAATAAAATATTCCCTTTCTCAGCTTGAATTGTGCTGTCTTTTGTACTTCAGCTCCAGAGGTGTCCTGATTTTTATAAAATTTGCTTGACACAGTCTAGAGCAGTAGTTCTAAAGAACACAGAGTGAATCTACAGGGACTGTACAAGGGTGAAATCAGGTATGCCAACAATGTCGTTTGGATTTAATGGAGACATTGATTTATTGCTTCCACCCCAGAGATGGCCTATATTATGGATGAAAGAGAAATTTGTCATCTGCTGGACTGTCACTGTCCTGAAGATGTGATAATAAACTTCACTAGTTTCTATCCAAAGAAGGTGATTGACTGTTTGTCTGGGATGTGAATAAACAGAGTGGACAGTCAATGTAGAGAGCAAACCTGTGATTTATCAAAAGGTTTATTAAACCAGACAACACAGCAGTGAGGTTTACTGTGCCTTTTTAAACAGGACCCTAATGAAGTGCTTTGCCCCATTGATGGCAAATTCCACAATACCAGTAACTTGGATTTTCTGCAGAAATACTTATATTACATGTGATTTAGATCAGATTGGGTGTTCTTAAGCCAGGAGTATTACTCCAAGCACACTAATATATATTTGTGCATATGTCTGTAAAGTGTACTTAAAGGATCTGTAATCTAAATAAGCTGATTAAAAGTAAAACACCATCCAGTGCTATATGATGTCATATATAGAGTTGTGTAAGTAATATTTATCCCAGTGCAGGCAAGATTTCCAGTCTTCAAGTTGCTGGTTATTGTCCTCCTTAGAGTGCCATTTCTGGCTGACATGCACCCTGAACGTATGTTTAAACTCTATATACAGAGGTGCCAACAGGGGATAACATTTATTCAAACCTGATTAAAGCGGTATAAAACCCTGACATAATATTCAATAAAAACATGTTTTCCTACCAGGGGCATAGCTAAGGAGCTATGGGCCCCGGTGCAAGTTTTACATGGGCCCCCCCACAAGCACTCTATACATAACAATTGATACAGCGCACCAAAACCTGCCAAGGACAACCACAGTGCAAGAAGGGGAGGGGATGGGGGACAGTTTGTTAATGATAACTACTATTCAAAGCATCTATAGAAATGACTATTACCAGCACAGGATCAATAGAGAGATAATATTGTACTTGAGGGAGGGCCCCAATGCGGTCACTACCTCTGCACCCTCTATTGCTACGCCACTGTTTCCTACTTTTTATATGCCATACGGTTAGCATATTTGCTTTTGTGCATAAGTATTATTATTCATTTAGAAATTACAAGTTCCCAAAGTACATTTTTTTGCTCTGAGAGCTGCCTTTGCATTTTATACATAACTGGTTTTATTCATCTTGTATTGAAGTCAGAAATGCCTTCTGAGTGTCTGTCTGTGCTCAGGAGAGTCTGCACAGTCAGAGAATGTGTCACATTCCTCACTTGATACAATTAAGTAAACACAAGACAGCATTATCTCCAGTTCGGATGCATCCAGCTTTCTGTCAGGGAACTTGTAAATCCTGTGTTTAACTAATTGAATGCTGTTCTAGTAAAAAAAAAAGGGTGGTAGCATATAATATGCTGTAAATAATCTTTTAGAGCAAAGAAGAGATGCTGGGTTTCATTCCGCTTTAAAAAGAGGTAGCCGAGGACTTTCCTTTAAAGCTTGTTCACCCAATTTGCAATAATGGTTTTATTCAAGGTAGTGAAACACAAAGTGAATGTGTATGCTCCTAGCACACAAGAGGACAACACAAAGGGTATGAGATGAAATTTTTTTGTGCCAACTTTTACAGTGTAACTCCAGAGTTGGTATCATGAGGTATGCCAATCCTTCCTCTACATCTCTAATCTCTACCACATTTAAACTTTTTGTATATTTCAGATTCATTAATACATACAGTACATTTCTCTTTTGCAATACTTGCTTTAGTTTATTATTATTATTATTATTATTATTTCATTATGATCCTAAGCAAAGTCAGAATTTATACATAACTGACATGACTCTGCAAATCCACCTGTACAAGCTGACCTGGCAAATATTTATGGCACCCTTCACACATTACATAATTCGTGTGTATTTTCCATTCTGTTGCAAGTCAATGACATTGCATTGCACATTTTTCATATATAAAATGTCTGCCCACCCAAAAAAATTGGCCAACATGAATGCTTTTTTTTTTATGGAAAGGACATACACACACAATGCAATTCAAAAAGCAAATTCCAAATTCAAAAACGTGCATGAAGTTAATTACATACAATTTCATTTAAATAAACCTTATTGGTATGCATTGAAAAATTGGAATGCAAAAATCCATATAAAAACTCTAACAAAAAAGAAAAATCGGATGTAATAAATTACAAACACGAAATTGAAAATACAAAAAGAAGAAAAACGTGGAAATACCCTGCAGTAAATCACAGGGACAAGTGTGAAGGTACAAAACAGTCCTATAAAGTTGTATAGCCCAAACTATAATGTGATTGCCTTTGTATGCTATCAGAAATGTTGCAGTTTTCCTAGCAAGCACTGAGATGTGATGTGTGGCAAGGCCAGTGTCCTTTGAAACAATTTGGGGCTCTCAGGTATAAGAAGACAGTAATCCCTTGTACTCTCTGAATGCTGCATTCTAATAATATCCTTCTCCTGGTGTTATGGCACCATCTGGTCATCAAAGCTTTCCTCCGGCCCCCAAAAGGAATAAAAGTCTCAGTAATTACCATGCTGCTCTCTTGGCACAATTACAGTTGCAGATATATAATCTGCATATTGAACTATATTCTCTTCTGTCTCATGAAACAAGTGTTAATATGAAACTGTGCAGTAATAAGTACACATGGCACCACCGTAGACCCAAAGGAGAGGAAATATTAGCTGTAAAACTGATGTGCCAAAAAATGTATTCTAACAGGAAATTATGTAAAGGGAAATATCATTTTGAACATCAAAGCAATTCTCTGTTGCCTAATGAAAACCTAACCTACACCAATACAGTCAATTTATGGTATGAATATTCAAGAGTTCATCGCTTATGAAGGCTCAAGATCATTGTCACATAATGGAATCATGAAAAGATTGTTTCACATGAACTTGAAATGTCATCCAACTCCACTATAAATCTAAAGTGAGTATCTTGTGTTTCAAACTGTACTTGCATGTGGAGATAAACTGCCAAGATTCACTATAGTGAACTTCTAAAACTCCTCATTGTTCCTCTTATGTTGGAGTCCTCAAGCGACCAGGTCCTCATACATTTTTGGCACAGCTCAAATTAATTCATGGGACTGAATCAGGAAAGGCGTGGTTCATCAAGTATTATTATTATTTAGTATTTATATAGTGCCAACATCTACCACAGCCCTATGCAGATTCTATATTGTCTTGTCATTTAAAGGGGTTCTTTCGTGAAAAAAGTAGGCAGTTAAAAAACGTGACAGATGACAGGTTTTGGGACAGTCCATCTTTTTAAGGGGGATTCTCAGGGCTTTCTTTGTTTTCAACAGCATTTCCTGAACAGCAGTTTAACTGCCAACATAGTAAGATGCCAGCCGGCCTCCCTACTCACTTGCACACTATTTTGTCAGTTAGACTTTGCAACTGTTGTTCAGGAAATGCTGTAGAAAACAAAGAAAACCCTGAGAATCCCCCGTGAAGAGATGGACTGGCCCAAAACCTGTCATCTGTCACATTTTTTAACTGCCTACTTTTTTCGCGAAAGAACCCCTTTAAGTGTTCACAATCTAATCCCTACCATAGTCATATGTCTAAGTATCATGTAGTCTAAGGCCAATTTTAGGGGGGCGCCAAGTAACTAATCTTTATGTTTTTGGGATGTGGGAAGAAACCGGAGTGCCCAGAGGAAAACCCTGCTGCCCAAGCAGAACACATTTCTCCATTTCTCTGTCCATCCTAAATACTGGCATGGATATGGCAATCAAGGACTGGAGTTCGACACCTGAGAGGTAAGAGATGTGTGTTGTGGAGTACTTGTGGTATTGAAGCATCTTTCTCACACACTCTAAATGAGTAGTATGGAGTCTATCCCCCACAGAAAATTACAGCACTGGTCGCAAGCAGTGAAGCAGTGCTAATTTGTTACTAGTGACATTATTTCAGCATTGTTGAGCTGGTCCCTGTATATTGGTCTAAATGGCATAAGCCTGATAGCCCAACTTCCTGTGCTCTTGCATGTCATTTCCTGTCACCTGTGGTACCTAGCACATTTCCTGTATGCTTATATGTGTTTCACCCCTAATGCTGTGTATAGATTAACCTTATTTTTTAAAACAGCGGAAACCCACTTGTATGTCTGCAGGAAAGCTAACAGTATTTCAAACAGTGGATTAAAGAGACACACTTCACAGCACAAATATCCTGCTGGCTTTACAATTATAGGCCAGATCCAATTCACTCTTTCTACTAAGTTTCTCCTAGGAGATAATTTTTCATCTTCTGTTTAAAATAACTCTTCAGAACTCTTCAGTTGCAAAAGTACCAAAAAGTAGGTTAGAAAGTACTGTCAGTATTAGAATGTTCTTGCTTGCTGGTGGCTTGAAAGGCATTTTATTGATAAGATGTGAAAATATCAACTAAGAAAAATTGGAGAAAAAGTGAATTGGGCTAAGCCCTATGTGGCTGTGATAGGTGTAACTGTACAGTACATCTTTATGGCCCTGTTCACAGTGCTTAGTTGCATCACAGAATAATTCTACATATCCATGGCAGCCTGGAGGAACAGTATTTTATGCCGCCAGGACTTTTGCAGGAGCAGGGTGAGCTGTTTTTCGATTTCACCCTCAAATCTCCCGCCGGCTTAACTATAGGTACCCATTAACAATCTGTCTGCCTCCATGTAAGCAGGAAGTACATACACTACAGATTTATTGCAGGATTTGTATCAGCTGTAACAAAGAAATGTTTTTCTTTAAAAGTTATTATGCTGTTGCATAACATTTAGAGCAGAGAGAAAGTTCTGAGTTCAAGTCCGCTTTAATTGTTGCAGAGTTTAGAAGTTTTTTTCAGTAACAACAATGAACAGCCTTTTATGAAGATGATTTACTATGTCTGGTAAAAGTTACATAAAAGATGCATTCATTTAATAATCAAGTTTTGAATGTAAGATGGATCGACTGACTAATGGTAGCGTCGCTGCTAGTGACAAGCATTTATCTGCTGTTTCTGGGAGACACTTGGAGATATCACTTGTGTACTTTTTCACATTTTTTTCTGCCTACTTCAGCTTCTTTGGCTGCTGACTAAAGTGGGTTAAGAACATTTGTTATACCTGACCCAGTTAATCTCAGAGGTAAAAGAAAAGGAGTAAACATGTGCATAGCTGCTGGCAAATTAACTTTGCTTTGACAAAAGCGGTGAAAAAAAGCCCACTGCAATCCAGCTAAGCCATAACAAAAAAAAATACATTTTAAGGATAATGAAGTATTTTTGCCCTAACCAAATGAGCCAAGAATAGGACTAATGAAGCAATTCTGATATCCCCAAAGACGGCAATTCACATGAAATAAAGTATAACATAGGGCACAGCATATTTTATGCGCACTTTGGAATGAGCGCGTTCTATTTGTTGTGTGTGCCAATACAAAAAAACTAGATGCCATCCTATTCCACTCTATTATTTCAGTAAATTAGCTGTGATATTCTCGTGCCAGCAGGAACTGTGTGTAAGCACTATTACATATGCACAAAAATGCCAGGCTCACTTGGCAGTCAGCCATATAATCCACCAAGAAATCCCTTGCAGCAACGTTCATTACCAACTTTTATTTAGCAACAATTGCCAAAAACACCACTGGGAAATTTATATGCATGGCTAATTATTCAAAATCTAAAAAGAGGACAGGAAGAGATGTAGTGCTGTCTTATTTTCTATAGATTACTTTCTAGATTTATGAAAATAATTTGTTTTTCAAATTTATAGATTAACCACTTAAGGACCCTGGGTTTAAACCCCCCTAGTGACCAGGCCATTTTTCACTCATTAGGCCACTGCAGCTTTAAGGGCTTGCTGCAGGACCGTACAACTCAGCACACAAGTGATTCCCCCCCCCCCTTTTCAGCCCACCAACAGAGATTTCTGTTGGTGGGTGAGGATCGCTCCCAGGATGTTTATCTTTTTGGGTAAATATTTATTTCCTTTTTTAAATAATAAATCTTACTATATATTTAATATTTTTTCCCTACGCTCCCGCCCTCCCATAGCCAGCCTATGACAGCGGTTGGTTGTCATAGGCTTCAGCCAATGAGAGCTGATGGCTCGCCTGTGTCCCAGGGGGACAGCCATGTCAGCGCTGCCGTAGATTGCAGCACTGTACTATGTAAATAGACGATGATTTCACTGTCTAACAGTCTCCTAGCGGCGATTGCTGGGAGGCTGATGATGGAGCAGAGCTCCGTCATTCAAGTGGAGATACGCATACAACAGCGCCCCCAGGACTGCACGCTTATCAGCGTTAGGCGGTCCTGGGGTTGCTGCCATGTCCACGTCAATAGGAGTGGAGTGGTCTTTAAGAGTTTAAAGAGAGCCCAAGGTGGGCTCATAAAATTAGAAAAAAAATCTAGGCTACTTCATCCGGGGGGCTGAGCAGATCAAGTAGCCTTAATAACCACTGCTCCCCGATACTCCTGTGGGCCACAATGGCCCACTTTCACTTTCAAGACCCCTGGGTTACAATGTTGGAAAGAGAGATTAATTTTCTCACCAGCGCGCAGGGAGTGGGGGGAGCAGCAGGAGGTGCAGCTAGGGAGAGAGAGCTGCCCAATGTTTTAATCAGGGAATCCCTCTCCTCTATGTTTACCTCCGAGATAGTAACAAATATTGTTGCTAATCTCAGGGGCTATAGCACGGCGGTGGGGGGTCAGAGAGCAGCAGGGTGGGGACACAGAGGCATGTCATGGGGCAGAGAACATCTGCCCCCCTAAGAACCACCTCAGGTTCTCTTTAAGTCCTGTTTGTAAAAAGTTGGACTTCAAGTAGGAGAATACAAACATATACAAGTACTTATATAGTTCCGAATCAATAATGTATGCATTAGCATTTATTTATCTTTACTATTACCAAACATAAAACAATTTAAAGAGACACTGAAGCGAAAAAAAATATATGATATAATGAATTGGTTGTGGACTATGAATAATTACTAGAAGATTAGCTGCAAAGAAAATATTCTCATATTTTTATTTTCAGGTATATAGTGTTTTTCTAACATTGCATCACTCTATAATATGTGCAGATTACACAACACTCAGCATTCAAAATGATTCTTTCAGAGCAGTCTGTGAACTAATGACCTCTCCTCTGGCAGAGAAAAAGACATTTGTTTACTTACAATTGAGATAATAAAAGTCAGATAACAGCCCTCTCCACGACTTTGAAAGTCGTAGAGCTTAATGGCTTTTTTGCATAGAAATACTGGCGTTTCTTAACTCTTCCTGTACTGGAAACAATTAGACTGATGTATCTGATCTTAATGTTTTATTTCTTAGCTGTACTACACATACAAATCATAATATCATACATTTTTTTCCGCTTCAGTGTCTCTTTAATTGTTTGCCTTGAAGCAAAGGCCAGGATAACCAGAATTACTGGTTGACTTCTTTAATAAATGTTCTGTCACGTGAAAAAGCAAACAAAATAAAAAAGCAAAACAAAACCAGCCAGTGTAAAATATTTGCAATGCGATAGCATTGGGACAGGATGGCAACCCTAATCTTTTGACTTGGAACTGCAATGTTAGTTTTAGCACTAGCCACATTGTCAGACCACAGAAAATTCTATACATTCAGCTTTCTTAGCAATATTTTTGCACCCCCTTTCCAATACCTTAAGGTGAACCGGTGAGAGTGATATGGAGGCTGCCATGTTTGTTTACTTTTAAACAATACTAGTTGCCTGGCAGCCCTGCTGATCTCTTTGGCTGCAGTAGAGTCTGCATTACACCAGAAACAAGTATGCAGCTAATCTTGTCAGTTCTGATAATAATGTCAGAAACATCTGATCTGCATGCTTGTTCAGGGTCTATGGCTGAAAGTATTAGATGCAGAGAATTAGCAGGATAGCCAGGCAATTCTCATTGCTTAAAAGGAAATAAATATGGCAGCCTCCACTTACCTCTCACTTTGAGTTCACTTTAAGAAAAGTTCTGTCCCACGTCAACCTTAGCAAAACAGTGTAAATGAATAAAATGTTTAAAGAGACTCTGTTTGAAAAATAAAAAAATGCCAATGGGGGTACTCACCTCTAGATCCTATTAAGGCTTCCCCAGTCCTCCACCGTCTGATGTTGGTCTCGCACTGGCCCATGGAATGCACAGCCGACAGTTTGTCAGGCTGTGCAATATTTACCTTTGGCACGATGGCGCTGTTGCGGCGCTCCGCTCGGAAATAGGCGGAAATAGCCAATTTCAGTCGGGTCCGCTCTACTGCACAGGGGGCTCTATCGCTGCCGCCGTGGGATGGAGGAGAACAGAGGAAGCCTCAATAGGATCCAGAGGCTTCACCCTCCTGAGCTTAGTACCATTTTTTTTCAATACAGATCCTCTTTAAGTAAACCTCAAGCAGTTTTATATACCTTACAGTAAAGAGAAACCTCAGGGTGGTCCAGAGGCTTCCCAGATCCTCTTACAGCTTACTGTTCCAGTCAGGGGGCACTAAAAAAATCCCGACTGGGCATGTGCGAGTAAAATCCCAAAAGTACTCATGCACAGAGGAAAACATCATGTACAAGTGTCTTCTTTCTACTGGGCATGCACAGACCTTACTTGCACAAGCCCAGTATTGAGTCACTTGTGCACAGCCAGAAGAAACCTAGCTGGCACAAGTCAAGTACATTTAGAGGGATCCTTGCTGGAATGGTGGGCTGTAAGAGGATCCAGCAAACCTCTGAACCACCCAGGGGCCTCCATTTACTGAGTAAGTATCTACCTTCTCTAACTCTCTGCTATAGATTAAAGTATCACTCCAGCAATCTTTTATTTTCCGTTTTGTATAGTGTATAGAAGAGGGAAGAGATTTCCTCCCCTAGAAACGGAAAGTCATGCATTTGGTGATAAAGCTATTGCAGTGCCAATTCTATGAGGTGTTGCTTCCTCTCTTCCTAAGGAAATATTTCTTGTCACTTTCTTTAATGTTTCCCCCCTCCTATAAGAACATAGACAACCGTAAAGATTAACTTACTATTCTATCCAATCCTAAAAAATTGTTATTGTAACTATTATTGTTATAATAATAATCTGTAATAAATAATATTATTCTAAATATTATTTGTTACAGAGGCCAAGATTATATCTCCAGCAATAATAACAGAGATAGAGATTCAATTACACTAATCACTACAGTTAGGGACTAGCAATAGTCTAATATCTAATTCATATTTGCTTGTTCCAATTAATAAAAGGCTGCGGGGTGAGAATTACCGCACCTGTCTGTGCGACCCAAATTTATTTTCTATAGCAATCCTTTTGCTTAGGAAATCAGCTCATTGTGTAACTAGCTTAGCTGTAGCAGGAGCAGTTGCTATCCAAGGTGCTAAGTTTAGCACAGAGAAAGCATAGAGGGAAACAACAAGTATGTTGTCTGCAACTGTTGATTAATGCAGCCTGCATGCCTTTCTTGTGATGTATACCAGTACCCAGCATTGGGTTCTTTCTTTAATATATCCATGCCCACTGGACCTGCTGGTTATATGAAAGGGGGAGTTAAGTGTACGCTCTTGTGTACTTTCCACAATGATTTAGTTAGAGGTGCGGACAAGAGGAAACCACATCATTTTTTTCATCGTGTAAGTACCTAAAACCATAGTAATATCCATAACATGAATTGCACAACCTCAATTGCTTGTGCAACACTCAAAATATTGCAGGCAGGGAGCAGAGGTTATCACATTTACTAGAAAATCACTATACAAGCTCACCAGTAAGCTAGAATTATTGTTCACTGTTATTATTGGGGATTATAACTAAATACAAAAAAAGCCAATTGGCATCTGAGTCATGTTAAATTTGACTTGCCTTGATTGCCCTGCTGTATTTATAAGCATATTGAGTTTTGAATTTCCATGCAAATTTCCACTGGTTTGTGGTTGAAACTAATCAATAACCTGGCAGCTGCTTCCAGGCAGCAGCCATTGGGCTTGATTGGCTCAGTTTCAGGTCGGTGGAAATTTGCATGAAAAGTCACAATTCAAGAAAAGTTCATCTCTAATAGATGAGAGGCATAGACCACTGCAAAGCTCATCCCTGCCTTCACATGCTACTACTGCCTCCATGGATAATAATGGACTCACAATGAAGTAAATGGAAGCACGACAAACACAAACTGACAGCAGTGGCAGCGTACGCAGAGAGGGCATGAGATTAAAGCAGCTTCTTTGAGCTGGATCATTACAGGAGCTTCCAAAGAAAGTATATGTTGACCTGATACATATAAATGCCCAAAGGGAATGTGTGTGATCCTCTGATGTGCCCTGTACATTCCCTTGTGCTCAGAGTATGACATATCTGTTGAGATTAGAGCTTAATATGAGTTTGCAGCAAGGAATTCACTTTGTTTTTGTGTTGTTTCAAACAGAACATGTACTACACCATCTGACTGCTTTGATTCTGCATTCTTTGTTTCTGTTAGTCCCTCCTGACTTCATCAAATTGTGCTCGGCAGTGCTATTCCTTTGCCAATGTCCAAGTGGAGTGCACCAGCTGCTGTTGCTTCTCTTTGTGTTAAAGAATATGCCTGCTGAGGGGCCAGGATGCAATGAGGAAGGGCATATAGTTCTTAAGGTTACAACAAGTGTTGGTTACGAGTAGGGATGCTCATTTGAATTTCACGAATTTCCGATCAGAAAACGGAACTCGGAAATCGGATTTCTGCACTAATGCAGTATTTCTGCAGAAATCCGATTTCCGAGTTCCGTTTTCCGATTGGAAATTCGAAAATTCATTTCCGCGAAATCCAAATGAGCATCCCTACTCGTTAATTTCAGCCCAGTCACAGAACTCGGAAGCAATGGACCAATCAGAATCAGAATCATCTTTATTATCGCCAAGCACACCGATTGGTGTGCCCAGAATTGCTTGTGGTTCACATGGCAAATGGCATTTCAGGAACATATAACAACACATGGCAAACATAAGCAAGGCAAAGCAAAACATACAGGCAAACATATAGAGCAATGCAATTAGAGTCTTGGGAGGGTCAGAGTTTACAGCTGTGAGGACGGGTTGACCTGCGGGCTAGAGTGTCACAGTGATGTAGATGGGGGGGCGGGTCTTGAGTTCAGTAAGTTCAACAGGAGAACTGCTTGGGGGAAGAAGGTGTTCATGCGCCTAGTGGTTTTGGTGGGGATGGATCTGAAACGGCGTCCCAATGGAAGGGTCTCGAAGTAGCGTCTGCCCGGGTGGGAGGGGTCGAGTAAAATCTTGGAGGCCCTTGTCTTCATTCTCGTGGAGTAGAGGAGATCTAGTGAGGGCAGATGGGCGCCGATTATCTTTTCTGCTGCGTTTATCACTCTGTGGAGTTTGTATGTGTCCTTAACGGTTGCTCCTGCATACCAGACGATGATGGAGCAGCAGAGGATGGACTGGATGGTCACGGTGTAAAAGCTGGTAAGCAGTTTACGTGACATACCGAATTTCTTCAATTGGTGTAGGAAGAATAACCTCTGCTGTGCTTTCTTCTGAGTTCTGGTAGTGTTCTGCCCCCATTTGAGATCGCTTGTTAAGGTTGTGCCTAGGAACCTTACGCTTTGAACTCTGAAGACCTAGGACCCATCGATGAACACAGAGAGGGGGGCAGGAGGGAGTTTCCGGAAGTCCACGATCATTTCCACAGTCTTTGCCGTATTGAGAACAAGATTGTTGTCCTTGCACCAATTACAGATCTTTGCAATCAGAGAATGCAGACACAACTCAGAAGTATTTGGCCAATCAGAGAATGCAAAAATCGAATCTCTGTGGAAATACTGCATGACCACTACTCAGTATTTTTAGCCCAATCACAGAAGTTGGAAGCAATGGACCAATCAGAGAATGCAGAAACAACTCGGAAGTATTTGGCCAATCAGAGAATGCAAAACATGACCAAAAAAACTACTCAGAAATCCAAACTCAAAAACCAGAAAACGATCGGAAATCCGCAGAATCTGTAATGACCATTGGCGGAAATTGGAATTTCTGTGGAATTGTAAATCGGAAATTCCGACCATCCCTAGTTACTAAAAGCGCTTCTTGATCATCCTGATTATAAGATGGATTAGTATTTGTTTTTGGGTGTTTTTCGCTTCATGTGATTTTGTTTCTTTACTTAGCTGAATAACACAGATCATTGTGATATATAAAACTTGATCTATTTAGTTTCCGGCAGATTAGTTGGCTTCCCCATGAATTTGCCCTGTAGTAGGGACATTATGGACTATGACCATGGTGGGGAAATTAGATTGTCAGTTCCTCTGATTCTAACTGATGTTAATGTTTTATAATTTAAAATCATTTAACTGGTTAAAAAAAAACAGTCACCTAAGAGGAAACTGAGTTGCTGTGGGTGGACCGGAGATTTGCTTTGTGCTGGTGCGGGCTTAGGACGCCTGCAGGGGGCCAGTAGAGAAGCCCCATGTAAGTTACCCTGTTTTTTTAATCACTTTAAGTTGCCTTTAAAGTTGTAAAATTTAGAAAGGATTCACACTTTCTTTCTTCTAAATGTTCTTCTGGAATCTTTTCATATTCAGCAAACTTTTTTTTTAAAGCACAACAGATTTTGTAGCATTTGGCAAATAATATTTAAAAAAATGATGCTGTTTAGAGCAAAACACCATTGTGCGGTGTCATCAGTTGTACATTTGCAAGAACTTACTATTTGTAAGATCAGCCTTATGTGATCCTATTTAAATTGTGGCAAACACTTTCATAACAATAACTCTTTTTCAGAACACTTCTGGGGGTTTCCTAGCAGTTATACATTTTTTCCTTCAACTTATCAAACCTGTAAATATGTCACCCTGGTGGATAAGTCAGAAATATTTATTTGCTGAGAATGCACGGCACTGCAGCTACATTTCACAAAGCAGAACAGGCTTTGTTTGGTTATTCTAGTGACTTATGACAGTTTGATGCGGTTTCTTTTGGTATGTTCTGATGGCGCAGGGCAACATAATTCTTCCTAAAGTCCAAGTCCAATTAGTTCATATTTTGCTTGTCGTTATTTAATGCAATGATTTCTGAAAGTCAGAGAAAAGTCATTGACTTTCATGGATGTCACTGGTGCTATAACCACAAATTTGGAGCCTTAATGAAGACATCTGCATTATTCAGCGGATAGTAGCCCGCAAGGATCAACACTCCGTTAGAGATGTTGTTCATCCCCTAGCACAAGCCAATGCCATTAATTCACACTAAGTCACTTAGTTTCTCACAAACACTGATCCCTTTTGAATTATATTCAGACAGAGTTCGAACTGTATGATTCATAGTCATCCAACCAGAACAAGTAATAGGCAGCTTGGGAGCTATCAGTAACAACAGATCTGTTTATTGTTATACTTTGAGAATACATGTAGGCCCATTTGGTAGTCTGGTGAAGAAGGCAGACTTTGTAATGGACAAGATGTTAATTCGCCATATAGTAAGATCGAGTACCATGCTACGTATCAAGGCTATTCTACTTTTCTTGCTTGCCATAAATAATAAAACCACAAACAAGAAATGATAAATGGTAGCACACTGCTTAAAGCACAGTATGTTTAGTAGATTCATTTAAATTTATTGTGGGTCAAATGAATGTTCTTTGGTTAAAGTTTTGCAAACTTTGAAGAAAAGTTGATTTTGTAACACTATGCAATGCTCAGTGTAAGGTATCACCACAACTGTAATATGATCAATATTTTCAGGATGGGTCATGTAGTCCCACAAATATCCCTCTAAATATTCCTTTTTTGAGTCCTCAATTGATCTCCAGTCCAGGGTCCAACAGCAGGCAGTAACCTTAGCTTATGACAATCACAATGTCAATCACTAGCACCAGTATCATCCCCCCACATGAACATTGATCATGTAGTGTAGGGTTACCTGAAGTAGAGTATCATCTCTCACCTCTTCTCAAATACCAAGGCGGTTTTCCAAGGATGATGTGAATGGGGTTTTACTGTCTGCCTGGTACCTCTCTCACTATTCCAAAAGAAGTTCCTGCCTCAACCCCTGTACTGTAATGTAACTGTATGGAAGATGTATTCCCTTTAAAAGATGTCCTGCACATGCCGAGACAACCCTACCTAAGTCGTGAGAATCTGTTCCCACCAAGGTAGAGTTTTTGTTTGCTAAGAATTACTGCTCATAGATTTTTAGCTAGGTAAAAGTGAATATGTGATATAGTCGGAGGTTTTAGGATTGGAGCCAACATCACAATTGCCACTGGATAGCAAACATGTGGATGTTCTTCTTTACATCCATATGCTCTCTATAACTATTCATTAACTAGCTAAATCAAGAGGGACTCAAATATACACTATTGGCTGAATTACTATCTCAACATAAGAATAAAAGGTGTTGAGGTGCAATGCTAGTAAGTAAAAGTGCAAATGTGCATGATTATGTAATGTTTATGTAAGTTGAAAATCAATACCTAAAAATCAATAAATTAAATACAGACATGGGCCATGACCTTGCCTCTGCTTATTTATCAACGTGTTTGTCATAGACACATTTTTCAGATGCCATGATGTGTCAAATCAACATGCATGTGATGAATATAACTGGTCAATTGGATGCAATCACTGACAATAATTATGTATAAATGATTTAGTCAGTGTTTGCCCATTGTAAAATCTTTCCTCTTCCTGATTTACATTCTGACATTTATCATATGGCAACATCTTACTGCTGGCAGGTGATGTCAGTGGAAGGAGATGCTGCTTGCTTTCTTGGCAGTTGGAATAGCTGTAAACCGCTGTTAATTCCCACAGTGCAACGAGGCTCCCACAGTGTGGTGTCAGAACCATGGTCCTGACATCACACTGTGGGTGGGATTTCACCACAATATCAGCCATACAGAGCCCCCTGATGATCTGTTTGTGAAAAGGAAATGATTTCTCATGGGAAAGGGGGTATCAGCTACTGATTGGGATGAAGGTCAATTCTTGGTTACGGTTTCTCTTTAAGTGGTTAAATTGTGAATGTCATTAGGATATTCTGTGTTTCTTTGCTTTCAATACACACTCAGGTAGAAAACAAACTTTGTATTTTGTTATTTCTTTCAACGTTATGAGCACAATGGATTATCCTGCATGTGGCCTGTTGGGCAAAGAAAGGTAAATCAATTTTTTTTTATTTTTGAATACTGCTTCATTAAAGAACGTGTTTAAATAATGTTGCAGTTTAAACTTCTTCTATCTTCCTGAACTTTGTTAGTATAATATACTGCTGTGTGAGGAGCCCAGCGGAGATGAATCAAAGAAAACAATACAAACTTGCAGCTTTTAGCCGCTCTATCTCACTCCAACCTGAATTATCGCAAATACTTTTTGTTTTAAGAAGGCAAACTTTTGTTTTGTTTAGCTTTTAGCTGCAAAATAGAATTTTTAGAAATTTGCTAAATCAATCATTTTCTGTAATTGCCTGTAGAATTAATCAATATAGCTAGACTTATTTTCTTAATATTTTTCTAAGCATGAAAAAAACTTTTTACTTGGTAGTACAAAACCAGCTTATTTTACAGAATGGCATTATTTAGGGTAGAGTATAAATTGAGAAAAAAATACAATAACAGGGCCAATGAACAGTCCTCCAATTGTCTTTTCTTATCAGTAACTGAATGTAATTATTAATTAAAGCAAAGTTTAGGCTTGCTGTAACTTCCACATTTGGGTTTACACAGCATATGGTTATCAGATGTGCAACCACAATTCAGCAACCTGAGTGATCTACACATGAATGTGCATGTGTGTCATTCACTAATCCAGGGCCCGATGCTGTAGAGACGCCTTGCTAGCCTTCAGGCTAGCAATGCATTCTGTTGCTATGGAGGTGAGTGGAGGGACAACAATCAGCTATGCAGAAAGCAAGAGCTTATTGCTGTGGCTGGAGTGTTTGATGAAAGTCCACCCCCCCACCCCCACGCTGGCCTGCTCATGCGCTGGTGGACAGCACGGGTTATAAGAGCATAGCTAGTGTATTCATTACATGTCCCTGATGAGACCAGGTTCTGTGCCTGGAGAAACACATAGAATGGCACATGTGTACTACAGGGGTTTACAGCACACCATTCCTTTCTTGTAGACAGGGGCGTTGCTAGCCGCAAAGATCAGTGGCACATGCCCTGGATCTATTGTGGGGTGCCCCAGATGTCTCCAAGGCAGAGTAGAGGCACCACACAGTAACCAGCATATCCTACAGAAGCACCACAGCACCCAGCATGGCACTAAACAAAACCCAATATGGCACCACATCACCCAGTATGGCACCACAACACACAGCAATGGGGGGTTTTCTGGGTGCTCCTCTATGTGGACATATTGGGTGCTGTGATGCCATACTAGGTGCCGTGATGCCTTTATGGTGGCATGCAGGGAGCTCTAGCTGTAGCATGAGGGGGTCCACTAGAAGGTCAGGGAATGCTATGGGGGGACTGTCAAACAACCTGGCATCAGGCCAGCCTGCCCAGCAGAAAGCCAGACCAGCCAGCACAGAGGCCAATTAACTCAGCCTAGCTATGTTTAAGTGACACTGCCTATTTATGTGATATACTATACTGCATTTTTTTCTTTTATTAATGGAGAGATGAGCTTTATCCAACATTTTGCTGGGCAGGCCTACTTAGACTGCTGTTAAGTTCATGTAAATTTGGCTGCACGCATGATCACACCCACATTCCTGTTCATGGCTACACCTATTTTTCAGCCGGAGTGCCCAAAAGTGCCCCTGATCTCTTAGGATCCTAGCAATGCCCTAGCTTTTGGATGTGATAGCAACAAATTACTATGATCCCACAACAATCTCATTACTTTCTTCAGAAGACCAGCACACTACTGTGCTTAACAGGCTACAGAGAGTCAAGCGTCAAGTTTGTTTAAGTCCACACACGAAAACTTTTGACTGGAACAATAGCTGCAGGTAGCTTATACGGTGCCATGAGTAATGTTGTTGGCTTTGAGCCATGTTATGGTTACATACCGTTCATGTTTGAGAATAGGCACTGATTTAAACGGTACCATTCACAATAGGGCTTGTAGCCAGCACAAGTTCTTCTCCAGCAAACTACTTTAGGGCATTTGTGGTTCAGACATTTTAGTTTAAGAATGGGCACCTGTTGAGGTTTCTGATTTGCACTGGCCTTAAAGCTGATTGCTGTGACATAAGTTGTGGAGCTGACTTTGTCCCGGTGGTGTGTAAGTTATGTCTGGAGTTGTCTGGTGGATTACAACCAACACTCAGCTGACATACCCACTTGTGCTACAAAGAGTGGCCCCATTTTTATCAATGGGGGGGAAATGTGTTTTTGTTGTCTTTATTAAGACATTGCATATACTTTTTTTTTGAAAGATCTCTCATAAAAGGCTTGCATTTCTGGGCCCAGCATTGTATATAAAGGGACTTTTGTGTATTACAGTCTATCTGCTAGCACCTTATATATGGGACTTATACAGAGTGGAGGGAAGGTGTGTATGCGTCAACCTGTCTTTTAAACAAATGTATGTTGTTCACTACTAAAGATACCGATTTTTATTTTTAGCATACATGGCTGGTAACACTGTATATTGGTTTTGTGGTGTGTAATGTTCAGATACCAGCTGTTACTTTGCAATAGAGTTACTTATTTATACCACTGAGGCGTTTTGGTTTAGTAGAATCTACATTAACACATGAACTCTAGTTGTTACCCCTATTCCTAGGCATGGGAATTTGTACTGATATGTATGATAAAATATAAAACACTTGTTAAAAAAACGTAGTGTACGTAATGTTGTAGGTAAGCTGGTGTTATCAGTTAAAACATGTCTCCTGCACTTCTTAGGTCACGCCTGCTGAAAAGCTGTCATAAAAATAATTTGATAATACTGAATGTGATAATTTATGTGACATTTTGTGCATAGATGTTAATTAATTCAGCAAATTATGCACAGCTTTAAAGATACACTTTTTTTCTAATGAGTTTTTATTAAAAGTGAATAATAATGTAGGAGGAAGTCAGTAAAAACTAAAAAAATGTAAAATATCACAGATGCTAAAAGCAGTAAAGAAGCTTTTTGCGTGACAGTCTAGAGACATTGCTTTGGTAATGTTTACCTGTTTAACCTATTTTGGTTCCTGGATGTAGAAACTACATCCAGGAACCATGCGTGCTACCGTGCGCTCCCGCGGCCGATCGCACGCGTGCACGCGCACTCCCGGCCGCGGATTCGGTAGCCACGGAATCAATGTATCGGGCTATGGTGCTCGATCACTGATTCCTCCTTCTCTCGGAAGCTGTGCTTTTTCTGGCTGTTCCCTCCCCGATGCGTCACTCTAAGCGTGTGTTACGCTTAGAGTGACGTCATGTAAACAAACTCATGGCCGCCATCTTGCGGCCAAAAAGTAATACTACAACTGAAAGTAAAAATAAATAAAAATGAACACACATTTACATTATAAATCTATTGTTTACCTCCCACCCTCCCAAAACTACCCAAATAAAATGTTTACGATAAAAAAAAAACATTACAATAAAAAAAACCATGTAAATATTTACCTAAGGGTCTAAACTTTTTAAATATCAATGTAAAGATGAAATATTTCTATATTTTTTTACATTTTAAACTTGTAAATAGTGAGAGATGCAAATAAAATATTGTCGCCATACATTGTGATAGGGACATAATTTTAACGGTGTAATAACCGGGACATATGGGCAAATACAATACGTGAGTTTTAATTATGGAGGCATGTATTATTTTAAAACTATAATGGCTGAAAACTGAGAAATAATGAATTTTTCCATTTTTTTCTTATTCTTCCTGTTAAAATGCATTTACAGTAAAGTGGCTCTTAGCAAAATGTACCCCCCAAAGAAAGCCTAATTGGTGGCGGAAAAAACAAGATAAAGATCAGTTCATTGTGATAAGTAGTGATAAAGTTATAGGCTAATGAATGGGAGGTGAACATTTCTCATGTGAAAACGACAGAACGCGAATGGGTTAATCAGGGCCGGTTCTAGTAACAATGGAGTCCCAGGGCAAAATTAGCCCAGGCCCCCCCCAACAGACACCCCTCAACCAAAAAGCGGCATTAGGGGTTCTTTGTTGCAGCCAAATTTCCCTCCTGGGCCCCTGAGCTGGCTGTGGACCCTCCCAATCACCTCCCAACTTACCTGTGCTCCCTGGGACCCCTGCAGAGTCTTTGGTAGTGTAGTGTATCACCTGCCCACCAGCACAGGTGATACGCTACTCTGCCAAAGACTCTGCAGACATACGTCCTCTCTCTTTGTTCACTGTCCCCCCGGTGGCTTCTCATGCGTCGCATAATGACGCATCAGGAGGTGCCGCCACTAGGGGGCTTTTTATTGATCGCGTCATTATGCGACGCTTGTGAAGCCGCTGGGGACAGTGAGCGAAGAGAGAGGACGACTGCGCAGCTTCCGGGCAGCACGCTGGGACCTTGCACCACCGTGGAACAGGTGAGATGTCCCATATCTGCCTTCCGCTGCGCCTACTCTGCTTTAAAAACGGCAGCAGAAGAGGTAGTCCCCGGTTGCGTAACGTCAACGCGGTGGGTCGGCGGCCATTCGTATCAGTGGGTCGTTCGTAAGTCGGGCGTTCATAAACCGGGGACTACCTGTAATCATAATTACCAGATTACGATCATCACTACCTATTATCCAGTTCATACTGGTAGACTGACAACCTTGTGCAATGCAGTCCTCCCCCTCCCAGTCTTTCCAGTCAAGACAAAATTAAGTACTTGTAACATCTATACATGAAAATACATTTTACAAATCTCTGCTGAGACACATTGATGGATCAAAAAGCATTTTTTTTTGATACAGGGACTTATCAACATGAGAATGCTAATATAGATTACATAATGGTACCACCAACATAAGATACATCTCTTTTCTGCTTTACAGATACTGTACACATGCATACGCACTGCTGTTTTACTCATTCAAATGTTTAAGTCATTATAAAGGAAGTTGAGTCTATATTGTTTATTTGTAAGATGATGCTAGCTGATCCACTTTCAGGTTCGCACAATAGAGAAGATAGGAAGAGATAGGATTTAAAATGCTGATAATGCCCCCTTATTATTTCATTTAATTAGATTTGTATTGTATTCCTTCATTTTCTCCCTACCTATATTCCCACCTCTCCATTCTATAATATACAAGATAGCCCACCATTGATTTTCAGTCTCTGTTACAAATATGTATAATACAAAGACAATATAATTACGCTAATGCTGATGCCTCTGGCCTACTTAGTTCCTGCAAGTGCAGCATTTAACATTGATGTTTCATATGCTTGTTGGGGTTGTTTGTAGCTTGTTTTTTCTTTATTATTTAATGTTTGCTAGCAGAGTGATCCAGAACTGAGCGCCAGCATCAATCATTCACAGGCAGCCTTTTCAGTGAAATATTTTCCTGGATTTATCTTGTGTGTTTGTGGCCTGAATAGAAGATGTCCTCAAGGGTCCTCATAATCCAGAGGGCTGGGAATTGAGAGCTGGAGAAGCCAATAATATTTTAAGTGTGTAACAAAAAAGCTAGTGTGTACGATGCTTCCCCGGAGATGGAACAATAAAGCCACAAATGATCATTCAGTATCGATAATTATAGCAATTTCAGAGGAATATCTGACAGTGAATGTTTCTGCCAATATAATAAACGAGAACAGTAACTGGATGACAAGTGTGAAAATGTTATCCACAAATATCACATTAAAAGAATGTGCAAAAATATCTTTTGGATACTATACATAATAACATTTACTAAAGAGCATGTCTGCTAGGAGATGAGTGCAGCAGAAAGGGATCTTGCTACTTAACCTCCCCGGCCTTTAATTTCCCAGAAATTTTTGTACCAAAAGTGGTACAATTTTTTGAAGCATTTCTTTATATTGTAAGCATTTTTGCGGACCACTTGTGAATTGCAGTCTTGCAAGCTGTTTGCAAGCATGCGTATAACATAAAAAAACACTCTAAATATTTTTTTAATTTTTATTAATTTTTTTTACTTTATTATTTGCTTCTATGGGCAGTAGCTCTGCCCATAGCTTTTGTTTTTTCCTTTTTTTTTTACACTTAATTTTTTGTATACTGGATCCAATACAATCCAATATGCTGCCTGATGTGATGACACTGCGTGCTCCCGACACCAGGGTGGTGCACGCAGGGTCATTAGAGGGACACGCTGGGGGATGTTATCAGGAATCTGCTGCACGCTTGTTCAGGGTCTATGGCTAAAAGTATTAGAGGTAAAGGATCAGAATAGACCAGATCCCACTTGGCACATAGCCCACGGAGGCACTCAGCGCACAGAGATCCTAACTCAGAATTTGCCTGAAGAAGCGGGCTGTGTCTGTAATGATCGCTGCTGCAGCAGGTATTGCTGGAAGCAGTAGTGCTGCAGCTCAGGCAGTTCTGATCTATTTCCATGCAAGCTGCATAGCTTTGTCTGCCTTTCCCTGCTGTCAGCTTGTGACTGATTATCATTCACCTGTGTGGGAATCTGCATGTCTGCTCCCATTGGATGACCTCAGTATAAAGATCTGCTTCCTGCAGGGTTTCCTTGGGTTTTCATAGCTTCAGTGTAAGCCAGTCTTGCTGTCGCTTCAGCCCCGATCGTGTTTCTTGTTCTAAAGATACTTTGCTGGTTTTGCATCATATATTGGTTCATTGCCCATATATATGCATACCAGCACATTTATTATTTTCCTTGTATTTGTGTTACGTTGATACATCAGTGTCGCTGATGTATACGTACACGAACTGTTTATATCCTGTGTGCAGTTAGTCAGCTTTCCAGCACGTTTTGGTAGGTTGCGCGTACTGTGACCACCCGTGCTGAGGTAGTTACCCTGCTCCTGGTTACCGTTTGTGGATTGCGTTCATCTCTGCGAGGAGATAACGAATCCTTCTGAATCCTGTCCTGTTACCGTTTGTGGATTGCGTTCATCTCTGCGAAGAGATAACGAATCCTTCTGAATCCTGTTCTGTTACTGTTTGTGGATTGTGTTCATCTCTGCGAAGAGATAACGAATCCTTCTGAATCCTGTCCTGTTACCGTTTGTGGATTGCGTTCATCTCTGCGAAGAGATAGCGAATCCTTCTGAGTCCTGTTCCCTGTATTACTCCAGTCCTAGTCAGCGTTCCTGCTTATGTCATATATCGGTTCATTGCCGATATATACATATGTTAGTCAGAAGTTACAAATAGTTTCATTGATAGCTGTAATTGTAATACGCTAGGAAAACATACTTATTGTATATTTATCTGTGTTACGTTCATCTATCTTAATCCTGCTATTTCCTGACTATCCTGTCCTGTCTTTGTGAGGCACGCCATCGCCGCATCGCATTGGCTGCCTCATTCCAGTCTGTCTGGTTTTGGACGCTTGCTGTCGCTAAGTAGCCGCTAGCTAGCAAGCGTTCATTCTGTCTACCTGTCCTGATCTCCTCAGTTCTGGTTTATGCGCTCAGCGCTACTTTGCGCTGAGACGTTATAACGAAAGCATTGTTTGTGGCTGTCAGATCTGCACCGGCTCTGTGCGCCACAATCTCCTATTGGAGTCAGTCCTCCCCTCCACTATACTAGGGATAGCCTGTTTCCTTGTGCTAGTGTGTGTACCTCCTCCACGCCAGCTCATGCGTTGCATGCTGACTGTGGAGAATACACCACCAAGCCTTACATTATGAAAACCCATTACCAATCCCCATTGTGGGGGGGATTCCCAGAAAGTATGACACTGTTAATTATGGTTCCTGTTCCTTTAAGAAATTTGAAGAACTTAGATCTGAAACAGAAAATGAGTTTTTCTCTGAATGTTCCAGGTTCCTGACCAATCCTGATCTCCAAGCCACTCCTGTTTCAACCTGGGCACTCCAACTAAGTTATATTTTGTTTAAAGGGGAATTATTCCAGTGGGCATTTGATGTTCTCAATCATTCCGATTTGAAAGAGAGACCGCTGGAATTTCTAGCGTTTGTGATCCATAACTGGTTGCGCATAGATCCATTGCCTTTTCCTCCTAATGAACTCCTGGCAGCAGGCCAATCAGCTACTCCTTCAATTGCTTGCAAAAATGTTCAGCAAGCAGAAAGTGTTACTGATAATTTTCCTGCAGCCTTGAATAAATCACCAAAAACAGCAGGGTCTAAGGCCAAACGCAAACGTTCTAAGAAACGTGTCCGATCTGCAGAGTCGTTATCCTTAGCGACTGAGACCTATAATGAGATTCTGCCATTAACAGATAATGAAATGCAATTGTCTTTCAGGGGAGTTAAATGGACTTATGAAATTACTAATGAACTTTCCTCCCTGGCTAGGGAAAATAAAGATTTTTGTTTAAAAGAATTATCTGAGTATGATTATGAGGAGATATTACAGAGTATTGAACAAATCAACTTATTTGTGAAGCAAGGAAAGTTTGCATACACTACAGTTCAGCACTTGCTACAGGTATTGGAGATTCTTAGGAATAAGGAATCTGCCAATCACCTGCTAATTAACCCAATATATGTCCCTGCTACAATCATATCTGCAAACCATGATCTGCCTGTTAAGTATGCTTGGAATCCTCCATTTGAGAAAGGAGAGATGGAAGCTCTGGTCAATGAATGGAAGAATGATTCAAGTTCATTTTGTCAATTTTACAGTGCAAAAAGTGAATTAGTATTGAATGCATGCATTAAGTCTGCCTATAACCTAATAAAAACTGGTGTGTGTGAGTATGACTTTGTGGCTCCATTGATTGATGTGTGGGAACTGATTTTGGATGATTTTTATGTGATTCAGAATTCGCAAATTTGGCGTTCTGACCCGCCTGCTTCAGCACCTTTGGCTGATTCAGCAGGTGATTCGGAGCTCTTTTTGTGTGAAATTGAAGTTCCTGCAATTCCACCCTGTACCATGGATAAATCAGTGTTACTTACCAGTAAAACAGAAGCCACTGATACATTCTTAACCTTGCCCTGCGCAAATTTCTCAGCAGAGAATCCAGAGGTCCTGCTGACTTCCGAGTCCAGCCTAGCCAGTACTCATGACTCTTTGTTCAGTGAAACAGACACCAGAAAAATCTTGCCTGCCTCTGCAAATACTTCTGCAGAAATTACCTGTGTTAATAAAGTTCAACTCCTGTCTGATCCAGCAGATGCCAATAGATGCACTACATCAGTTTCCGAGTCCCAGCAATCCTGTCTAGAAACCTCAGAACCCCAGCATCTGAATTTTCCAATTTTACAAATTAATGGTGATTCAGATGCGCAAACATTGTGTCTTGATCTTCCTGTTTCTACACCTCGCTCTAGTTTTGTGAATAGCTCAGAGCATCTGCTATGTGAACCTGAAATCGCAGAATTATTACCTTGTTCAGAAAATATTCCAGTAAATTTGCCCTGTACCATGAATTGTGCAGTAGATCTCTCCAATGAAACTCAGGTCACAGAATCATTATGCTGTCCAGCAGGTGCTTCCATGGTTTTGCCCTGCAATATGGACTGTTCAGTGATCCTGTCCAGTGAAGCTGTGGTCGCAGAGTCTTATGCTTCACCCAGTACTTTGGATACTTCAAACCCTCTAGCAGAGGAGTCTGAGGCACTGCTTGCCCCAGTTGGTGTTGCAGTAATATTCACTTGTCTAGCAGCTGTTTTGGAATTACAGTCTGCTCTAATAAAACTTGATGAATTTCTGCCCAGCAAAGTAGAAGCCATTGAAATATTGTCCTCGTCAGCAAGTGTGTTAGATACCTTGCCCTGTACACAGTCTGATTTAACCAATGTTGTTGAGTCCCTCTCCAGTGTTGTAACAGCCGAGGAACTCCAGCCCTGTCCTCTGAATGTTTCAGAAGTCTTGCCCTGTAACATGGATAATTCTGATTCTCTGGTCAAAATAATAGAAATCTCAGAATTTCAGTCCGGTCTGATGAGTGTTCCTGAAACCCAGCCCTGTATCCTGAAAGATTCTGGTTCTCTGGCCGCTGTGGCAGAGGTTCCAGAGTCCCCTTCCTGTCCAGGGAATTCCTCAGTTTTGCCTAGTCCAGTGGGGGCTGCTGCAATACTGACTTGTTCTGCAGCGCCTCATGAGCTCCAATCCAGTGTATTAGATGAGTCTCTGTCCAGTCCAGAGGTAGTTGTGGAGTCCCTATCTGGTTCAGTGCATACATCAGAAGATTTGTCCTGTCTTGTTAGTGCCCCTGAATCTGATTTGTTACTGACTTTGCTGGAATCAGCGACATCTAAGTCTGATCCTGCATTCTCATGTAAAAGTCCAGTAGTTGCGAAGTCTAGTCATGATTTTTTTTTGGCCAGTCCTGGTTTTTGTCCTGTCTTGGCTGACCCTGAGGCTCACAGTTCCTTGACATGCCCAGAGGTTTCTCTTGTGCCAGTGTGCCCAGATGTTCTTTGTGTGCCAGAATGCCCAAGTGTGTCTAAGGTGTTAGCGTGCTCTGATGCTTCCTTAGTGGGAACATGTTCTGATGTTGCCAGTCTGCCTGCATGCCCAGAGATGGTTCTGGTCCCTGAAAGCCCTGATATTGATGTTTGTCCTTGTGGCCCTGACTCGGGAATTGCCCTAGGTTCCATAGGGGTTCTTGATAGTTCTCCATGTGAGCCTAAGGGGCATTCTGACCTATGGGGATCTCTTTGGAGCTTCAAGGTGTTCTGGGAGGTCTCTGAGAAAACTTGTCCTGGTGCCTTGGACTGGTTCAACAGTGGGTTTTGTGTTGGTAAAGACAGTACCGGTGGGCATTGCAAAGGCTTTGGCGTTTCTGAACGGTTCCTGGAAGGCGGTGGGTATCGCTCAGGGAGTTTCGGAGGGCTTTCTTCTGGAAATCATGGTTCTGATGGGTGTCACACTGGGGCTTGTAGTACTGATGGGCATGGTTCTATAGGTTCTGGTTTTGATGGGTCCAGTCTTGTGGGGACTGATTCTGGAATTCGGTCTTGCCGGGCTTTCCCGGTCATCATGAATTATCAGTCAGACTGTTTTGTTGGGAATTTCAGTTTTGAAAAGCGTCTGGAATCCGCTTTAAAGGGCGGGGGTACTGTAATGATCGCTGCTGCAGCAGGTATTGCTGGAAGCAGTAGTGCTGCAGCTCAGGCAGTTCTGATCTATTTCCATGCAAGCTGCATAGCTTTGTCTGCCTTTCCCTGCTGTCAGCTTGTGACTGATTATCATTCACCTGTGTGGGAATCTGCATGTCTGCTCCTATTGGATGACCTCAGTATAAAGATCTGCTTCCTGCAGGGTTTCCTTGGGTTTTCATAGCTTCAGTGTAAGCCAGTCTTGCTGTCGCTTCAGCCCCGATCGTATTTCTTGTTCTAAAGATACTTTGCTGGTTTTGCATCATATATTGGTTCATTGCCCATATATATGCATACCAGCACGTTTATTATTTTCCTTGTATTTGTGTTACGTTGATACATCAGTGTCGCTGATGTATATGTACACGAACTGTTTATATCCTGTGTGCAGTTAGTCAGCTTTCCAGCACGTTTTGGTAGGTTGCGCGTACCGTGACCACCCGTGCTGAGGTAGTTACCCTGCTCCTGGTTACCGTTTGTGGATTGCGTTCATCTCTGCGAGGAGATAACGAATCCTTCTGAATCCTGTCCTGTTACCGTTTGTGGATTGCGTTCATCTCTGCGAAGAGATAACGAATCCTTCTGAATCCTGTTCTGTTACTGTTTGTGGATTGCGTTCATCTCTGCGTAGAGATAACGAATCCTTCTGAATCCTGTCCTGTTACCGTTTGTGGATTGCGTTCATCTCTGCGAAGAGATAGCGAATCCTTCTGAGTCCTGTCCCCTGTATTACTCCAGTCCTAGTCAGCGTTCCTGCTTATGTCATATATCGGTTCATTGCCGATATATACATATGTTAGTCAGAAGTTACAAATAGTTTCATTGATAGCTGTAATTGTAATACGCTAGGAAAACATACTTATTGTATATTTATCTGTGTTACGTTCATCTATCTTAATCCTGCTATTTCCTGACTATCCTGTCCTGTCTTTGTGAGGCACGCCATCGCCGCATCGCATTGGCTGCCTCATTCCAGTCTGTCTGGTTTTGGACGCTTGCTGTCGCTAAGTAGCCGCTAGCTAGCAAGCGTTCATTCTGTCTACCTGTCCCGATCTCCTCAGTTCTGGTTTATGCGCTCAGCGCTACTTTGCGCTGAGACGTTATAACGAAAGCATTGTTTGTGGCTGTCAGATCTGCACCGGCTCTGTGCGCCACAATCTCCTATTGGAGTCAGTCCTCCCCTCCACTATACTAGGGATAGCCTATTTTCTGGTGCTAGTGTGTGTACCTCCTCCACGCCAGCTCATGCGTTGCATGCTGACTGTGGAGAATACACCACCAAGCCTTACAATGTCCTTTGAAATGCGTCACATTTTGGAGTTTTTTCATAGTGACAATTAAAAGTCTTTTCTGAAATTGACTAAATGGGCCATCATTTGGAGGTAAGTCCACTACTACCACCTTTTTGAATCAATTTTATACACTTTAAACTTGCTGGGGTTTCTGTTACATTGACTTTGTTGCTTCATGTCAAATGTAACATACAAATAATTTTTTAGACTGTATGAATCAACCCATATATATATATTTTGTTTTGTGTTTAATTACATTTCAAAAATATTGTTGCTCTTCAGAGTTTATATTCAAGATCACTGGTGCTACTTCCTGTAGTCCAAGTTTCCATAGACTATACTGTTTTTAGGCTGTGCCAAATCCTAATGATAACCTATGGGAGCCAGGGCTGCTAGAAGTAGCCCACAAAGAACAGTTTATCACACTGCACAGAGTTCCTAGTGGGAAAGTGACAAAGAGGAGCTAATGGCAGGAGTGGCCACAGAGAGCAAGTCATGTACTACACCACTGCTCTATTCAGTGGTAGCTTATTCAAGTATTTTTATGAAAAACATTTAGAAAGCTATTAAAGCAACATGTGTGTGTACATACTGCTAGGTTTCAACTACACAGTTTACTGTTGCTTATTAACTTAGCTATGAGATTTGATTCAAGTTTTAGCCTTTACATGCCCCTCAACGCATTTGCTTATCCCTATTAGGGGTTCATTACAATACAATTTTACAAAACAATCAACCTTTGTGATCTGATAATTGCGATCAGAACAAAATGATAGGAAAGCATCAATCGGGCCTCAATCCAATCATTTCAGATGGGGTTGATAAAACAATAATTTTTAGCCAATTGCCACCATCAAAACTGTCCAATACAATTGTTTGGGAGGTAAAATTACATAGTTATTGGCTACCTTAACTGATCCTTTTGTCTTAAGCCAAATTCACCCCCCTTCTTTCCCCAAGACATTTGTCCAGATACCTGACCCCAATCTTCCATTCCATTCACTTAAAAAAAGGTTAAAAATCTGTGTGTGGCACCAAGGTGTGCCAACAGGGATATCGTCCTACAAAGGAGGCGAAGGACACAAAGGGGGAAAGAGGCACCCAAGAATGATAAAATGCATTAAAAACAATCAAACTAATAAACAAGAGGTGGCTTACCTCAAGGATGACAATGATAATGTGTCATCAGAAAAATGTTTAATTGTACTAGGCAATGCGTTTTGTGAGTACTTAGGACTCAGGCAACAGCTCAGTGCTTAGAATGTCAATATCAGAGACAGACAGACACAGAACATTTATATTGTGCTTTTCTCCTGGCGGACTCAAACCGCCAGAGCTGCAGCCACAAGGACGTGCTCTATAGGCAGTAGCAGTGTTAGGGAGTCTTGCACAAGGTCTCCTACTGAATAGGTGCTGGCTTACTGAGGTACTCAAAGTTCACATAAGAAACAGGTCTTGCTATTTAAAACACAACACATCAAATATAAATAAAAAATGATACATACAAGATTTACATTTATGTGTAAAACAATGATAAAACATGCATAAATACTAAAAGGAGCAAATTATACTTAAACGTACATAAAATATATATACCTATGCATAATATAAAGATAAAACATGCATACATCATACAAGGAGCAAATTGCATCATAAGTATAGTAGATCCCTTTAAAAAGTCAGATAACTTGCCACATGAATATCAGACTTCTGTCACAGTGAGCATCTGTTTTGTTGGGTAACTAAATTTTTTCTTTGTCTCTAGTACTTCAATAAATAAATCAATGTATGTCAAATATCCAGGAGCACCACTGTAGGCTTCAAAAAATAAAAAAATAAAACAGTAGGTGTGCCAAGGTCCTCACCGCGGTACCCAAGGGGTGACAGTATTGGCTCCACTCAAAGGACCGGGCACCACACAGCGTATTTATAGCTCTTAAAGTTTAATCAAAAATCATGAAAGCAACAACAGACTGCTGTTTCGGCCTGTCCTTAGGCCTTTGTCAAGTTGCAAGGATCCTTGCAACTTGACAAAGGCCTAAGGAAAGGCCGAAACAGCGGTCTGTTGTTGCTTTCATGATTCTTGATTAAACTTTAAGAGCTATAAATACGCTGTGTGGTGCCCGGTCCTTTGAGTGGAGCCAATAAATAAATCAATAAATGTATCAACAACTATATACTATGTGACTTGAAAACATGACAAGAGTCACATTTTCTTAAAATTGTACATACATGAAAGTGTTCATTTGTGGGTAGTGCACCAACATCAAGTAAACATAACAAATAGTAGAAATTTCCATTCCCACTACAAACTAGAATGGATAAGGGTTCAAGTAAAACTATTGACCTTTTTATCTTTTTCTTTGCAGTCAGAAGCCCAGTTATCCACTTAGGAAAGTGTTTTATAGCTTTAATTTGCTATCAGTGAGCCTGACTGGGTCCCGACTGAGAAAAACTGTCAATTGCATAGCTGAATATTCGTTTTTTTTTCAGGCAGGGAAAAAAGAAAAGGAGCACAGCATAGGTCAGAATCAGAATCATTTATTTCACCAAGTGCAAAGGGGGGTTGTACCTGGCTCATACAGGTACTAGAAAGGGGGGGGGGATAATGTCTGAAAGCCAAGAGCTGAGGCTGCCATGCTATGGTGTATATATGCTTGCCACTGTATATACACATGTCTATCTCATCATGTCTTATGTCATCTCGGGTACACTACAAACTAAATAATAAGGTAAATTAAAGGATTCAGAATTATTGCCAGGAGATATAGTCATATCACATGCATATACAAACGTTCACGTCTGATATAAATGTGACAACTTTTGAAAGGGATCTACTATACTTATGATGTAATTTGCTCCTTGTATGATTTATACATGTTTTATCGTGATATTACACATAGTTATAAATCCTTTATGTATTTTCTTTTAAATATATATTTGATGTGTTGTGTTTTAATTGACAAGAGCTGTTTCTTATGTGAGCAATGAGTACCACTAATATTGACATTCTAGGCACTGATTTTTGGCCTGAAGAAGGGAAGCATAAGTACTCATGAAACGCATTGCCATAGGGCAAATAACAATTTTCCTGATTACACATTATCATGTTGTTATCCATTCTGTAATAATCAGTTATTTAAATTGTACACACTGACTAAATCATTTATACATAATTATTGTAAAAATGAAGCAATTTTAGTTATATTTTCACTGGAGTTCCTCTTTAACCTTTAAGATGTCTATGAAGAACCAGCCATCATTCAATGGTGCCCTGAAGTATGTGTTTTTTTTTTTTTCATTTTATTATGGTGTAAAGCTCACTTCTTGAAGTAGGATAAAATGTCATATATTAGTTGAAAAAAATTTAAACAAAGCATTCAATAAGTAATTATTTATTTAGCTTCCCTATCCAGTTTTTAGTGTTCAGTGTCAGATTTTAAGAGAAATGTTATATGACAAAAGATAAGAATAATTCTGCTAGTTTCCATCTTTATTTTTTCTCTGTGATGCCAAAACGGATATCACTTATGCCTTTTATTTTTTTTTAACCCAACTCAGTGTTAATGTACTGCTTATTTTATAGATTACTGTCCCTCCCACAGCAAATATCACATCATAGATAACAAGCTTACATCACTCTGGTCATAGTGTCCTAATCTTATCTGAAATGGGAATTGTTATTTGCTTTTAGAGATACGCTTGTTACTCTAGTGGAAAAAAAAGAGAAGAAAAGACTTCTCACAACCCTGTTGGTAATGTGGCAAAAATAAAATAGAAATTGTGTTTGTGAAGCACCACCGTCTAATGAAAAAATCTGTTTATATTGTATGAAGAATGCAATGTGACTGATATGCATCTAAAATACTTTTCTGTTGTTACTTATTACCTAGATATAATTATGTAGCTCAAACCTTTTTGTATCTCTGATTTTGCTTCTTGACTTTCATCATCAAGGTGTAGAGCCACAATGAGCTTTCTGAGAACACTGGAAACTAGAGATAGGGAGGTCCGTTCAGCAGAAAGTGGCTGTTAAAGAGGCTTAGAACCAGGCTGATTACATTTGGTTTATTTAACATCCGCTAATCACCATATTTATTTAACCAGAATCCAGTAAAATTTCTGAAATTTCCCAGAACATAATCCTCCTTCCTCAAACCATAATCATAATACTTGACATAGCTCTTAAATAGCCACTCCGCAAGAGTCTGATACATTTATTCTTTCTATTCACAATTTCATCCACTTGACGTCACCCTTCTTGCCCACTTCACCACCATGTCTAAAGCTAATTCTCAGATCTCCTACACTCCATTCTGTTACTTCCACACACAGTCATTTTCCCAAACACACTACAATTTACAAACAGTTTGAATACACTTTCTTGAAAAATAAGATCCTGAGATGCTCCACTACATACTTTTCAGGGGAATGTAAATGTAATACATTCCACACATCACTTATGGTCTGCCGTATACAGAAAAAAACTGCCACATTTTCTACATATGATGACCTAGAAAATGGTGGGAGCACTCAATGTGCACCTTGAAGGCACAGAGGCTGGCTTGTCTGTAAACACATACTACGTTCAATAATTATACTACTATTATTATATTTAGGTTTTAAGCCAAATACTTTACTCCCTCATTTGGATTTAAAGAGACACTTAAGCCAGAAAAAAAAAGAGTTTTACTCACCTGGGGCTTCTACCAGCCCCCTGCAGCAGTCCTGTGCCCTCGCAGCCACTCACTAATCCTCTGGTCCCCCGCTGCCAGCTAGTTTAGTTTTTGCCGACAGGCCCACCAGGACTGGCCACGCTTAGCTTTTTCTGCATTCCTGACTAATTAGCGCTATTGCGGGCCGCAACGCGTACAAAAATACGCGTTGTCGCATTATGAACGCATTTTTGTACGCGTTGCAGCCCGCAGTAGCGCTAATTGCAGTCAGGAATGCGGAAAAAGCTACACGTGGCCAGTTCTGACGGGCCTGTCGGCAAAAACGAAACTAGCTGGTAGCGGGGGACCAAAGGGTTAGTGAGTGGCTGCGAGGGCACAGGACTGCTGCAGGGGGCTGGTAGAAGCCCCAGGTGAGTAAAACTCATTTTTTTCCTGACTTAAGGTTCACTTTAAGATAGATTTTTCATTTTCACATATATCACCTTCTAGATACTACTCCTGAAATTTGGAGCTATTAATACATGATTTTATGTAACCATTATGCCCGCCATCAGGGGGGGACATCCGTCACTCCCGTCACGAGCCCGGGCCTGCAGGGGGGCCCCATCCCCGCCGGGCCCTAGAGGGTGCCGCCCGGCCGCTGCTCCCTCCCTCCCTCCATCCCTCTAGCCACCGCCGCCGCCTCCGCCGCCGCGTCAGACCCCGACAATAGTGCGGACGCTAGGACCCAGCGCCCGCACTGATATGCGGAAGTGACGTCACTTCCGCATATAGAGCGGGCCGGGTGCATCCAGCGCTCGCTCTTACTGGTCGGGTCGCCGCTGATCTTGAGGTCTGACGCTGCTGGCAAGGTAGGGGAAGCAGCGGCGGCGGCTGGGGGGGGCCCTCCCTGTCACTCACTCACTAGCTAAAGGGCCTCCCTGTCACTCACTCCCTAAAGGGCCTCCCTGTCACTCACTCACTAGCTAAAGGGCCTCCCTGTCACTCACTCACTCCCTAAAGGGGCTCCCTGTCACTCACTCCCTAAAGGGGCTCCCTGTCACTCACTCACTCACTCCCTAAAGGGGCTCCCTGTCACTCACTCACTCCCTAAAGGGGCTCCCTGTCACTCACTCACTCCCTAAAGGGGCTCCCTGTCACTCACTCACTAGCTAAAGGGGCTCCCTGTCACTCTCTCACTAGCTAAAGGGGCTCCCTGTCACTCACTCACTCCCTAAAGGGCCTCCCTGTCACTCACTCACTAGCTAAAGGGGCTCCCTGTCACTCACTCACTAGCTAAAGGGGCTCCCTGTCACACACTCACTCCCTAAAGGGCCTCCCTGTCACTCACTCACTAGCTAAAGGGGCTCCCTGTCACTCACTCACTCCCTAAAGGGCCTCCCTGTCACTCACTCACTCCCTAAAGGGGCTCCCTGTCACTCACTCACTCACTCCCTAAAGGGGCTCCCTGTCACTCACTCCCTAAAGGGGCTCCCTGTCACTCACTCACTCCCTAAAGGGGCTCCCTGTCACTCACTCACTCCCTAAAGGGGCTCCCTGTCACTTACTCACTAGCTAAAGGGGCTCCCTGTCACTCACTCACTAGCTAAAGGGGCTCCCTGTCACTCACTCACTCCCTAAAGGGCCTCCCTGTCACTCACTCACTAGCTAAAGGGGCTCCCTGTCACTCACTCACTAGCTAAAGGGGCTCCCTGTCACACACTCACTCCCTAAAGGGCCTCCCTGTCACTCACTCACTAGCTAAAGGGGCTCCCTGTCACTCACTCACTCCCTAAAGAGCCTCCCTGTCACTCACTCACTAGCTAAAGGAGCTCCCTGGCACTCACTCACTAGCTAAAGGGACTCCCTGGCACTCACTCACTAGCTAAAGGGGCTCCCTGGCACTCACTCACTAGCTAAAGGGGCTCCCTGGCACTCACTCACTACCTAAAGGGGCTCCCTGGCACTCACTCACTCCCTAAAGGGCCTCCCTGTCACTCACTCACTAGCTAAAGGGGCTCCCTGTCACTCACTCACTCACTCACTCCCTAAAGGGCCTCCCTGTCACTCACTCATTAGCTAAAGGGGCTCCCTGTCACTCACTCACTCCCTAAAGGGCCTCCCTGTCACTCACTCACTAGCTAAAGGGGCTCCCTGTCACTCACTCACTCCCTAAAGGGCCTCCCTGTCACTCACTCACTAGCTAAAGGGGCTCCCTGTCACTCACTCACTGCCTAAAGGGCCTCACTGTCACTCACTCACTCCCTAAAGGGCCTCCCTGTCACTCACTCGGTAGCTAAAGGGGCTCCCTGTCACTCACTCACTAGCTAAAGGGGCTCCCTGTCACTCACTCACTACCTAAAGGGCCTCACTGTCACTCACTCACTGCCTAAAGGGCCTCCCTGTCACTCACTAGCTAAAGGGGCTCCCTGTCACTCACTCACTAGCTAAAGGGGCTCCCTGGCACTCACTCACTACCTAAAGGGCCTCACTGTCACTCACTCACTCCCTAAAGGGCCTCCCTGTCACTCACTCACTAGCTAAATGGGCTCCCTGTCACTCACTCACTAGCTAAAGGGGCTCCCTGTCACTTACTCACTAGCTAAAGGGGCTCCCTGTCACTCACTCACTACCTAAAGGGCCTCACTGTCACTCACTCACTGCCTAAAGGGCCTCCCTGTCACTCACTAGCTAAAGGGGCTCCCTGTCACTCACTCACTAGCTAAAGGGGCTCCCTGGCACTCACTCACTACCTAAAGGGCCTCACTGTCACTCACTCACTCCCTAAAGGGCCTCCCTGTCACTCACTCACTAGCTAAATGGGCTCCCTGTCACTCACTCACTAGCTAAAGGGGCTCCCTGTCACTTACTCACTAGCTAAAGGGGCTCCCTGTCACTCACTCACTACCTAAAGGGCCTCACTGTCACTCACTCACTGCCTAAAGGGCCTCCCTGTCACTCACTAGCTAAAGGGGCTCCCTGTCACTCACTCACTAGCTAAAGGGGCTCCCTGGCACTCACTCACTACCTAAAGGGCCTCACTGTCACTCACTCACTCCCTAAAGGGCCTCCCTGTCACTCACTCACTAGCTAAAGGGGCTCCCTGTCACTCACTCACTAGCTAAAGGGGCTCCCTGTCACTCACTCACTAGCTAAAGGGGCTCCCTGTCACTCACTCACTCCCTAAAGGGCCTCCCTGTCACTCACTCACTAGCTAAAGGGGCTCCCTGTCACTCACTCACTCACTCACTACCTAAAGGGCCTCCCTGTCACTCACTCACTAGCTAAAGGGGCTCCCTGTCACTCACTCACTCCCTAAAGGGCCTCCCTGTCACTCACTCACTAGCTAAAGGGGCTCCCTGTCACTCACTCACTGCCTAAAGGGCCTCACTGTCACTCACTCACTCCCTAAAGGGCCTCCCTGTCACTCACTCGGTAGCTAAAGGGGCTCCCTGTCACTCACTCACTAGCTAAAGGGGCTCCCTGTCACTCACTCACTACCTAAAGGGCCTCACTGTCACTCACTCACTGCCTAAAGGGCCTCCCTGTCACTCACTAGCTAAAGGGGCTCCCTGTCACTCACTCACTAGCTAAAGGGGCTCCCTGGCACTCACTCACTACCTAAAGGGCCTCACTGTCACTCACTCACTCCCTAAAGGGCCTCCCTGTCACTCACTCACTAGCTAAATGGGCTCCCTGTCACTCACTCACTAGCTAAAGGGGCTCCCTGTCACTTACTCACTAGCTAAAGGGGCTCCCTGTCACTCACTCACTACCTAAAGGGCCTCACTGTCACTCACTCACTGCCTAAAGGGCCTCCCTGTCACTCACTAGCTAAAGGGGCTCCCTGTCACTCACTCACTAGCTAAAGGGGCTCCGTGGCACTCACTCACTACCTAAAGGGCCTCACTGTCACTCACTCACTCCCTAAAGGGCCTCCCTGTCACTCACTCACTAGCTAAAGGGGCTCCCTGTCACTCACTCACTAGCTAAAGGGGCTCCCTGTCACTCACTCACTAGCTAAAGGGGCTCCCTGTCACTCACTCACTCCCTAAAGGGGCTCCCTGTCACTCACTCACTCCCTAAAGGGGCTCCCTGTCACTCACTCACTCACTCACTCACTCACTCCCTAAAGGGGCTCCCTGTCACTCACTCACTACCTAAAGGGGCTCCCTGTCACTCACTCACTACCTAAAAGGGCTCCATGTCACTCACTACCTAACCTGGGGGTCCCTGTCAGAATCCAGGTGAGAGGTGTCTACCATAATAAGGGAGCATTCTGCCTATTTATGTGAAATGCTGTCTATTTATGTGCCTCATGACTGCTGAATTTGTCTTGTTGGGGGCCTAATGATTGCATTTTTACTTGTTGGGGGCCTCATGATTTGTTGGGAGCCTCAAGATTGATGAATTTGTCTTGTTGGGGGCCTCATGATTTGTTGGGGGCCTCATGATTTGTTGGGGCCTCATGATTGCTGAATTTGTCTTGTTGGGGGTCTCACGATTGCTGAATTTGTCTTGTTGGGGGCCTCATGATTGCTGAATTTGTCTTGTTGGGGGCCTCATGATTGCTGATTTTGTCTTGTTGGGGGCCTCATGATTGCTGAATTTGTCTTGTTTGGGGTCACATGATTGCTAACTGCGAGACTATGGGCAAAGCTGAATCATTACCATATGGGACAATAGCATTAAACCTACTTTTTTAGCTTTTTTAAACAGAAAATAAAACTGGGAGGTTCTAAAAAAATGATGGAGCACTTCCTCCTTCTGGCTTGAAGGAGGAAGTGCTCGATATCGAGGCTTGCAACGCGTCCATTCGGACACTTGCACCTCGTTGAAACGATGGGCGGAGAGCGGCATCCTGGGTAATTAACCCCGCCGCATCTAGCCGCTCAGCTGTGGCAATTAGAGCTAACTTGAATCACGAGTATCCACCGTGGTTATTCGTGATTAATTTGTGGACAGCAAGCCTCCAACTAGCTCTGCCAACATGTAATGGCTACGCACATTTCTCAGTTTATGGGGGGGGGGGGGGGGCCTGGACTGATGATTTGTGAGGGGCCCCAAAATTTCTGATGGCGGCCCTGGTAACCATTGTCACAATTTGGTACACTTCATGTTTAATAGAGCTATGAATTGCACCATCTAAAATCGTTTTTTATTAGCCTTTTCTTAAAAAGATCAGAAACATCTTAAACATTCATCTGTGGGTAAGTAAAACACTTACCCACAGATGAATGTTTAAGATGTTTGTGATCTTTTTAAGAAAAGCCTAATAAAGAACCGATTTTAGATGGTACAAATCGTATAGAGTGATTTACAGTGTGACTCCAGAGGGGATTCCTGCACGTCTATGACCATTGGTGCGGTGGCATTTATGCTATATAATAGTGTTATGAACACAGAAGAAATTTTTTTATTTATGGATTATTGAGTTATAACTCATTTATAACCTTTTAACTATATTATATACTCACCTAAAGGATTATTAGGAACACCATACTAATATGGTGTTTGACCCCATTTCGCCTTTAGAACTGCCTTAATTCTATGTGGCATTGATTCAACAAGGTGCTGAAAGCATTCTTTAGAAATGTTGGCCCATATTGATAGGATAGCATCTTGCAGTTGATGGAGATTTGTGGGATGCACATCACATCCCAAAGATGCTCTATTGGGTTGCGATCTGGTGACTGTGGGGGCCATTTTAGTACAGTGACCTCATTGTCATGTTCAAGAAGCCATTTTGAAATGATTTGAGCTTTGTGACATGGTGCATTATCCTGCTGGAAGTAGCCATCAGAGGATGGGTACATGGTGGTCATGAAGGGATGGACATGGTCGGAAACAATGCTCAGGTAGCCTGTGGTATTTAAACGATGCCCAATTGGCAATAAGGGGCCTAAAGTGTGCAAAGAAAACATCCCCCACACCATTACACCACCACCATTAGCCTGCACAGTGGTAACAAGTCTTGATGGATCCATGTTCTCATTCTGTTTACACCAAATTCTGACTCTATCAAGACTCATCAGACCAGGCAACATTTTTCCAGTCTTCAACTGTCCAATGTCGGTGAGCTGGTGCAAATTGTAGCCTCTTTTTCCTATTAGTAGTGGAGATGAGTGGTACCTGGTGGGGTCTTCTGCTATTGTAGCCCATCTGCCTCAAGGTTGTGCATGTTGTGGCTTCACAAATGCTTTGTTGCATACCTCCGTTGTAATTATTGTTGGTTATTGGTTATTTCAGTCAACGTTGCTCTTCTATCAGCTTGAATCAGTCGGCCCATTCTCCTGACCTCTAGCATCAACAAGGCATTTTTTTCTGCCGCATACTGGATGTTTTCCCCTTTTCACACCATTCTTTGTAAACCCTAGAAATGGTTGTGTGTGAAAATCACAGTGACTGAGCAGATTGTGAAATACTCAGACCGGCCCGTCTGGCACCAACAACCATGCCACCCTCAAAATTGCTTAAATCACCTTTCTTTCCCATTCTGACATTCAGTTTGAAATTCAGGAAATTGTCTTGACCAGAATGACACCCCTAAATGCATTGAAGCAACTGCCATGTGATTGGATGATTAGATAATTGCATTAATAAGAAATAAAACCTTTTATTTTGCTGGTTCTTCTTTAGCTCATAATAATGCACAATCTAACTATGGTTTTAGTCAGCCTGGCTCGCTGGAAGACAAACCATAAAATGACCATAAATTCTAAACTGAAAGGGGGAACACCACTAATGCAATAAGGAGGAGGTCTTTCCATACCAGCATATTGACAAATGCAGCTGTGTAGAGTGAGAACTGCACAGTATTGCAGAACTAATCAGCACTAGTCTGTGTTTTCTTTGGCTTGTAAAGGAAACCTGGACCGAAAGAGCTATTATCAATCCCATTTTCATTTCCTTTAAAAATATCAGCTGCCAGTGTCATACTTATCTTTTGAGATTAACAGTTCAAATCACATATCTGCAACAAGAATGCAGCTAACTGAGTTATAAGGTATTAAAAGACTTAATATCAGCACAACAGCCAAGCCAATCGCATTTTCCATATGGTCTAAACAATGGCTTTAACTTCAGTTTTCCTTTAAACCCAAACACTTTGCAGATGCTGATAAAATATATACTTGCTGGTAAAATGTCTTGAGGATGACTGAATCATGTCTACATGTCTGATATCATTAACTGTCTATGGACACAACATGCTTTATTCTGTAAGATAAGGCATTTTTTTTCAGTAAACTGTTTTACCCATAGCATTGGGTTATCTTATGATAGTGCTATTAAGGAGAAGCTGGTGATTTCATATAGCTAGATTCTTCCTACCTGCCTTTTGTTAAACTGTTAAGGATATAAATGAAGCAACGCACATTTTTTTTTATTAAGGTACTCATTTTCAACCTTAATTTAAATTATACAAAATGTAGGGCTTTTAAATGTGTCTAAAGAAAAAAACAACATCTAGTTTCATGTTATAATATTCAGATAAGATTATAAAATATTATGTACTAAATCAGAATAAATGAATGTGAGTGAAAGTCTGTAGGACCCTTATTCAATTCCCCTTTCTCCTAGGAGATGTTTCATCTCATCTTTAAAGTGAATGGGAACCGCATTTAAAAAAATGAGACAGATACTTACCCAAGGAGAGGGAAGGCTCTGGGTCCTATAGAGCCTTCCCGCTCCTCTTCTGGTCCCCTCGTTCCGGTGCTGGCTCGCCTGGTAGCAGTATTTGACTAAATTAGTCAAATACTGCTTTACCCGGCCGAAGGAAGCTTCAGAAGTCTTCAGGGAGCCCGAGTGCTCCTGAAGAAAGGCCGCCCTGTACTGCGCCTGCATAAGCACGCTCTCTTGCACGCTCACGCCTGTGCAGTATGGAGCCGCACGTCTTCGGGAGGACACGGCTCCTGAAGACTTCCAAATACCCTTTTCTCGGATGGGGATTGAAATGGGGGGAGCCAGCACAGGATAGAGAGCACCGAGAGAGGAGACGGAAGGCTCTATACGACCCAGAGCCCTCCCTCTCCTTAGGTAAGTATTTGCTTAATTTTTTTTTTAAATGCGGTTCCCATTAACTTTAAAATAACTTTTCGGCATGCTGCAATTTAAATAGTACCAACGAGTAGATAAAAAGTCTGTCAAAATTATTCTGAGTATTGGCTTAAAAGGCAACCACTTAAGGACCAGGGCATTTTCATCTGATCTGTGCTGCGTGGGCTCTCCAGCCCACAGCACAGTTTAAGAGGCACACAGGGCGATCAGCTTTCCCCCCTGTTTTCCCCACTAGGGGGATGACCTGCTGGAGGGGGAGTCTGATCGCCGCTGCTCTGTGTGGCTGAGCGGGGGGGCTCCTCAAAGCCCCCCTCCGCAGCGATTTTCCGCCTCGCTCCCATTCCCTCCCTCGCCTCCTTCCCCTGGGCGGCACAGGAGGGCGATGCGTCCTGCGCTGCCTCTGATAGGCTTCAGCCTGCTTTACGGCGCTGCTGCGCAGCAGCGCCGTATGATGTAAACACAATGGATTTCTTCCCCGCGTGTTTACATTTAGCCTGTGAGCCACGATCGGAGGCTCGCAGGCTGTTCACGGAGACACCCTCCGTGAACTGACATGGAATGCAAAACCACTTACGACCTGCCGCCGCCTATCTGCGTTAGGCAGTCGTTAAGTGAAGGTATTACCTTTTTCTAATACAACCTACCAAAAAAGAAAAGAGCTAAGATAAGTATTGGCATCTAAAAATAAAAAAAAAATATTTTAAGATCCTCACAAAACTTGGGATATTAATGTCAAGGTAAAAACCACTGCAACTCCATCCTGGGGGATAAAAACGCTGTCAGCTAAATAATATTCCAGATGCATATTAGATTCAGAAAGGAAACACGTGATTGTTGTTATTAAAAATAAAGCCTGTTTGTAGTGCAAACATGGAAATGTATTACTATGCTACAACACAGCAAAATCACCCCCAATCTGTTGCTCATTACTATTTCTCTGCACGCTTTTGTTGAAGAAAAATGACGGTACAACAGTTTTATTGGAGTGAGTGAATTGTGTAAATGTATACACACTGATTTAAGCACAGACTTACTTTCAGAAAAGTGCTTTTAAAAGTTTGAGAACATTCCTCCTAAACACTGTTGGCATTACTCTGTTTAAAAGCCAAGATTAATGGCAGACTGGGAAGAAAGCATTAAATGGGCCTGCCATGACTTTGAGCTCTCTCTCCTCGTATCTCAAAGAGATGCACTTGCTGTTCTTACAAGTACAGATGGACCCGTCAAAAGGAGAAGATGGATTTTAACCTTATTCTGATAAGCAATACATGAGTATTCAGTGAATGTCTCTAACAACGAAATTTTCATATTTATACATTTATAAGACATTTAAGTAGCATACAGAGAATACTAAAGCTTATCAGTAAAAATGAAAATGGTAGTAAAAAAAAATCTGCTTTCTGTACACCGTAATATCATTGCTTTATTTCAGAAATGGCTCCTATATGAAACCAATTTGCTAAAATGCTAATTACATAATTGTGCATAATTTGGAAGGTACATTAGCCATTGCTTAAATGTAACCACTTTTGTGTGGCGAGCAGCATGGAAAAAAAGCACCAGGGTCACACACTTTTAGCTTCAAGGTGAAACCAATGCAATCACGAGAAATATGCCCCATATTAAAAATTAAAATGATGCTAAAGTTCACTTTAAATTCCATAGCCTGAATTGAAGTGTTGCTTGTAACTTGGTGCTTTCTATGATATGGTATACAGTCAGGAGTGTAACAATAGACCCTGCAAGGGATGCAGCTGCAGGGGGCCCAAAAGCCACAGGGGGCCCCATCCTGATAGACTGACAACCATGGGCAAGGAGAGAAGAAGCTTTCTACTCTCTGCACAATTGCTCTAATGACTGCATCTGCTCAGCCACCGATAAGGAATCAAACAAAGTTTGCAGACAAAGATTTGTAGACAGTCCCCATTCAGGCTCTTGTGTACAGTGCCCAGCCCCCTTGGTGGGAGGGGCCCCATACAAAGTTTCACAGAGGGACTCAGTGATTTCTAGTTACGCCCCTGTATACCGCATATTTATTAGGTAGTATTTCCTGCAGACTCTCTGCTTAGGGACACACTGACAAACATGCAAACGCATGAGCCTAAAGTGTAAGTGACTTCAAATCATGGCTGGAGGTCTATGAAACATGGGCTCTATACTTTAACAATGACAATCCCTTTGTTATAAAATAAATACTTCTGATACATTAACCTAATATGTGTACTTGGGTTCAGGCTTTTATGACAGAATGAAAAGCCTTTCCTGCCTCCTCAGAAATCTCTGCTTACATGTAAAAGTCAAAAGGGCACCTGTGCAAATGAAAGTCAATGGGCTTTGCTTGTGGTTAGCGGATTTAAACTACTGTACTGTACATACTTAGATTTTTCTCATTCAAAACAACCATTTCTGATAGAGGAAAGCAATGTAAAATGTTTAGAGGTGTCCCCTGATGTCACTTGGCCATTTCCGTAAAGACCTTCAGGGAGGTAATGGTCTTCCCCAATGCCCTTTGTTTCCTGCTTGAGTTTTGACGGAAGTATCTGAAAAACAGGGTGTAGCTCATGTGTCCCCGCCCCATAGAACAGACTATGCTGAAGGGGTGAGAGCCGGAAAGTAGGTTAAATTTATCAAAACCAGTGGCAGGAAAGTTAGAGCATAAAATTTCCAAAAATAAACCAGATGACCAGGTTCTGATTGGTCACGCTCTATTAGCAACTACTCCATTTCTGCACCTGTTTTGCACCAATGTTCAATGTTTTAAAAAAGTAATTTTGGAAAACAAACAAAAAAAAATACTTGCCATTACTCTTAAAGGGGAACTTCAGCTTAAACACACATATTGTCATTAAGTTACATTAATTATGTTAATCAAAATAGATAGGTAATATAATCTCTTATCCACCCTGTTTTAAAAAAAACAGGCAAATGTTTGTGATTTCATGGGGGCAGCCATATTTTTCATGGGTGCAGCCATCTTTTTGGTTGAAAGGAGGTGACAGGAAGCATGAGACACAGTTCCAACTGTCCTGTGTCCTGATCACCCCTCCCAGCTGTGTGCACTAGGCTTCAAATCTCAAATTCAAAATTTAAACAAAAATTTTTTGCAGCAAAACAGAAGAAGGAAAAAACATCAGAAATCCCATCATGCTTTGCACAACATCAGAGGAAAAATGCCCAGGCAGTTTTCTTCTGTGCAGCTAAAAATGAGGCTTAGGTAAGAAAAACAAAGTTCTGATGCTGTGAAACTGTTAAAGAAACACCAAGCCTTTTCAGTGCTGCTGATTATATATTTATTCTGGAAGTTCACTTCAAGTTAGCCACAAATTTCCACTACAAGCTGTACACTGACTTCTTTACATTGTATCAAAGTGTCATATCTTCAGTGCTGTCCCACGGAATAAGTATAATTAAATATGTACAAAAAATGTGAGAGGTGTATTCACTTGTGAGATAATGTACATACCAATACACAGTAATACCAATACATACCATTACACAGCAATACCAATGCATACCAATACACATCAATACCAATACATACCAATACACAGCAATATCAAAACATACCAATACACAGCAATACCAATACATACCAATACACAGCAATACCAATATACAGCAACATATAGATTCAGGATCTGATAATGAAACCAGGATAATTAACGTAACATTGGGTATCCTGAATAATGTATTACAATCTTCTATGTGTAGTTGGAAATGCCTCTTTGAAATCATGTACTGATCCCTTTTATCACAAGAGAGATATATCCTGCTTCACAGCATGGGAATGTAAAGTAAGCAAACTTCTGCCATGAAGTATGCAGGGACAACAGCTGTCATCTCTCACTGAGAAATAGAAAGGAATAACATGAATGCCAATAGCACTATTTTGGGGTAGAATACCACAACAGCCAGGATTGAAAGCTTGCATCTGGAATCCAGGCTGGGTCACAGCACTGGCTGATATGATGCTGTGCTTCTTAACTGGTTGAGTAAAAAAACAAGGTAGCAACACCCATTAATTGGAGCCTATGGATTCTGAAGCATTGGCCAGGAAGGTGAGCTGACAATATTCACTATTAAAATAATGATGTTCAGATATGTAGAATATGGAAAACCCTGGAGTAATGGTTACTCCCCCTGCCATGGTGGAGATTGGGGATCTTCTTGTGGTTCCCCTGGTATTAGCAAGTTGGACAATCTCTTCATTGGTGGCAAAGGCAGCATCATAAACCCAGTACTGTTCTGTCATTTTTCCACTCTAGCTGCATCTTGTTGTTTATGTACAGTGATGGTGCAAAATCGTGTATTTGATTTGCCCAAATATACACAATTTATAATCTGGAAAGTAAATGATGTATTTGCACAGGCTCATAATGTACACCGATATTCAAAATCATACATTAATGTAACACTATTAAGAAGAACTGCATTATAAATATGTTTAATTAAAATATTTATATGATAAGTTAAGACTGTGTCAGTTATTACATATTAATCTAGAAATGTATCCAAAAGAGCAATCACAGGAGTATATAATAGCCTGGATCATTGCCTTCAGAATCACAATATAATGTGGAGTTATACAATATTTTGACCATGGCATAAAGCCAATAATAATTAATTACTGTGCCCTGGCTATCATTTTGTATGACAAAGATAAGTTAATATAATTAAAGTGTGTTCACATTGCATTATTTTGCTAGATGAAATGATATGCGATTTTCCCCTTAACTAGTTTAGGCTTCAAAGGCATTCCAGTTGTTTCTGACATGCTTCTTTTTAGGAGTCAAGTGATAAAACAACTCATATAATTACTAAACTTTAATTAACAATAATCTCAACTGCACTGTAATTATACGAAATGAAATGTATACTGCCTAATAACTGGTAGATAACTACTGATGTACTCTCTGATAGTTTTAACTATATTTTGCTGCTGATTACACAAATTACTTTATATAGTATATTTAACCACTACATGGCATGGGCTGAAAGGAATAAATGTGCACATGCACTTTGGCAGAATAGCCGTTGTGCAGCGATCATGTTTATTTCTATTTTTACCCCCGTGATATTGCCCCAATCGACCGTGATTTGTCACGTGTAAGGCACAATTATGGTGTGTTTCTGTTTGAATTACTGAATTGTGGGGAAAATCACATAGTGGCGCAATTGCTATGTGATTTTCCTGCACACCGATCCATTGTACGCAATAAAAATGCAACAGGCCGGTGATTGCGATCCTTTAAAAAACAATTTGCACTAGTGGAATAACAGCACCGCGATTTAGATTAGTTAGTTAATTGTGGTGCAGTTGCGATCCACAGAATGCTATTCAGCAAGTGGAAAAGGACCTTCAAGGTGCACAAATAGGACATTTTTAAACATCCAGAAAGTGGTTGAAGGGCATGTACTTCTTTTATTTTTTGGACATTTGCATTTTTTTATTTTCCTGATATATTATAAGAACTCTAATAAATAAATAAATATACGGCAAATGGAAAAAAATCACTATAACTTATTAATAGAACTCTGTAGACAGTTAAACGTTTCTATTAATATGAAATGCATTGGACATTCTCATGAATGAACCATATTGTATATTGTCAGTTTACCTATTTTACAGAAAATGCTTTTTTTGCCTGTATCACAGTAGGGTTGTATGATGCTGAAGAGAACAACTGATTAAAACGATATTCCATGAACATAAATCCATGCAACACACATTTTTATACATTGTAACATTCACAAAAGTTCCAATTTCTTTCCATTTCAACTTGCATCAAGCTAGCACTCTCCAAAACTGAAAGGTAAGCTCATTTAATTCTCTGCATCCTAGCAACAGTGCTCTTTGTATAGTGTTAGAAGTACGACTGCAATAAGACTGGACGTAAACTCCAACCTTGCTGCAGAAGTTTGCAGTGCGAGAAACTTTGCTAAGCCTGGTACAAACATCCAATTCTGATTGGCCAATGACTGGCTAATTTTAACAATTCCATGTAGTATGAAAGCTTACATACACAATCAGTTTATAGTGTTTCATATCTGTTGGCCCCCATACTACACAGAGGCGGAAAAAATTGGTCATTAATTGCCAATAAAAATTGGATGTGTGTATACACTTTTACTCATTTTTATATGCGCATAAAAATAAAGCAATCAAACTGAAATACCATTTGCCATCAATACTTGAAACATATAAAGCACAACTGACACTCAAACTGGAAAGATTTCAGTATTTTAATAACAAACTCAGCTAAAGTGAACTGGCCAACAGAGTTTCCAATATAGGCATCAATATAAAAAATGGAAAAATAAAGACAGTCCCAGCCTCATATCAAAGCTAAATACTCTGATCTGGTATGATTATTCTATTTTTCTAGAGGTTGTGCCCCCCATGGAAAAAATGGTCCTTGGTAGTTTCTACCTCTGATCCTGTTGAGTGGGACGAGTTGTATAAAAGTATAGATACAACATTTACTAATATTATTATCAAGGAAAACAACAATTTTTATGAGTGGTACCAAACTCCCAAAATTCTTTCAACGATTTACAGCTCCTTCCATACCCAGTGTTTCCACTGCTCTGACATGAATGTGGATGCAGCTCATTGTTGGTATTCAAGATGTTTTCAATTGCTGTTTTTGGGAGATCTGTCTGACCTTAAAGTGAACCTCCGGACTAAAAATCGACTCAGCAGCACTGAAAAGGCTTGGTGTTTCTTTAACAGTTTCACGGCATCAGAACTTTGTTTCTCTTATACAAGCCTTATTTTTAGCTGCACAGAAGAAAACTGCCCGGGCTTTTTTCCCCTGATGCTGTGCAAAGCATGATGGGATTTCTAATTTTGTTGTTCTCGTTCTGCTGTTTTGGTGCAATTTTTCTTTTTTACATTTTAAATTTGACGCTTAGCGTGTGCAGCTGGGAGGGGTAATCAGGACACAGGACAGTTGGAACTGTGTCTCCTGCTCCTTGTCACCTCCTTTCAACCAAAAAGATGGCTGCCCCCATGACAAAGATGGCAGCCCCCATGAATCACAAACATTTGCCTGTTCTTTTAAAAACAGGTGGGTAAGAGATTATATTACCTATCTATTCTAATTAACATAACTAATGTAACTTGATGACAGTATGTTTGTTTAGGCTGAAGTTCCCCTTTAAGGCCCGGTTAACATTGGTAATTCCAATCCAAATGGATCCGGTAAAACGGATCCGGTTTCTGCTTCACCGGATCTGTAAGGCTTGGCTCACACTGGCAAACGGATCCGTGAAAACGGATCTGATCACTGGTCTATTGGATCCATTTTCACTCTGTTGCCACAGCATCTGGCCAGGTGAGGGAGGGTGCAGCAGCCAGGCAGGTGAGAGGGGTAAAACTTACCCAGGCTTCAATCGTCTTCATTGCAGCCGGGCGGTAGGGAGGGTTTCTTCCAGGCTTCCATCTTCTTCCGCCTTCAATTGCACCCCACGCTGCATCATGTGACTACCATGCTTTCTCCTTCCAGGTTGAAGGAGGAAGCGTAGTCACGCGACGTGACGTGGGATGCAATTGAAGGTGGAAGAAGACTGAAGCCTGGAAGAAACCCTCCCTAACGCCCGGCTGCAATGAAGAAGACAGAAGCTTGGTGTTTTAACCCTCCCTTACCCACAGGCCTGCTCAGGTGCATTGTTTAGGTCCGGTTTGTGTCCTCACATCCCCCCAGACTCCCACCCCCCGTGGATTTTGTCCCTGGGAAAGGTCCATTTCTTCACTAGTGTGAAGAAACAGTCTGTTCTCTCATTTTCCCAAATGAAGTGCTTCATCTCCTGTTTTTGGTCCACTGGGCTCAGCGGTTCAGAAAAATAGCTGCAGCTGGAAACTTGCGGTCCGTTCTGCGGATTGTGCGGAATGGATCTGATTGAATGGATGGATGTGAACGGATCCATAGGTTAAAAATGGATCTGTTCACATCCGTTCCGTTTGTACAGTGTCTGTTCCATTCTGGGAACGGACCGTTTTTTAACGCAAGTGTGAACCGGGCATATCTACATGTTGATCTGAATCCTTACATGGCATTGTTTGGTCAGAAGATTCCCTATTATCTTAGCCTATTGCAGTTATCATAGTTATTATGTACCTATTGCATGTGCTTCTCATTCATGATACTTACACTGTATAACACAATGCGCTATTTTTGTTTTTTCTTGTATTATTATTGCTTTTCCCTATATAATATATGCAAAGTGTCCTATATATGCTGTTAATTCCTGTACAAATCTTAATACAAGATGAGAGTAAAAAAATAAATAAAAGATATTATATTTTTTTTTTACAAAGCCAATGAAAAAGGTAGATGGCATATACACTCGGGTAGCTAAATATGAACAACGTGAGAATGCTAATATTTTTATGATTCTTTGTGATATTTATGACATTAGTCTATGCCAGTCTGCATCCTGTAAATTCTACTGTATTGGTCTGATGCTTGGCTGACTCTTGCTAACTGCTTGTCAGCAGTCTGGCTGTAGCTATATGTACCAGGTGCTGTCGACAAATTACCTGGCAAGTATGAAAAGGGCAAACCTAAATAGTTCATCTTGCTGAAATGTAAAATAAAATGCCAAAGGAGAAAGACAAACTACTGAAGAATGAAGAAAATGATTCCAAACCATTCTCTGTGCAATCTAGCAGACAGAGCAGAACAGACTTAAAGTGAGTGAAAGAAATGTCATTGCTCCACAGGTCTTGTGTTGGGATGATTTTGTCTACATGGCTGAAAGGTACTAAGTAATATACAACCATAGCAAAATACAGTGTATACAAAGTGATATAACTATACAAGAGTCCAGCCTGACAGGACTGCAGAACAATGGCAAATTGTGGAACAGCAAAAATAAATAAATACAAATAAATTAATAAATACAAGAGAGAAATATACAGTACATCGATCAATATACACATTTAAATACATAACCAGGCCACAATGTTAGGCTGCGCAACCATGATGAATAGTATTACGAAAAAGTGCTTTTCCAAAACTTTAAAGTGTACCCAAGGTGAAAATAAACTGATAAGATCAACAATTGTATTTATCCTCCTACTCTAAAATGACTTTTTTTTAGCTATCCCATGGTTTTATTTTATATTTAAACATTTACAAAGTAGATTGAGTGTTTTTTGTCTTTGCTCAGTGGCAGCTTATTAAGTTCCCCTAAATGAAAATACTGTACATAAACTATTAACCTTTTTCTATCTACCCCTGCTCCCAGAAGTTGTATTCTGCTTGGAATGGCTGTAATTTGCTTATCAGTAATGTTTATTATATTCCGGACAAGGTACTGACAAGACAGAAGCTGTCACTTCCATGCCTAAAAATTAACTCTTTCAAGCAGCAAAATAAAACAAGTAAAACTACCTGGTTATTAAAATGTTTTGCACTGCACATACACATGTTTATCTCATCATGTCACATGTCACCTCGGGTACACTTTAAAGGGCAATTGAAGTGAGAAGAATATGGAGACTGCCATATTTATTTCCTTTTAAAGGGGAACTGTAGTGAGAGGTATATGGAGGCTACCATATTTATATCCTTTTAAGCAATACCAGTTGCCTGGCAGCCCTGCTGACCTATTTAGCTGAAGTAGTGGCTGAAACACACCAGAAACAAGCATGCAGCTAATCTTATCATATCTGTCACAATTGTCAGAAAAACCTAATCTACTGCATGCTCGTTCAGGGTCTATGGCTGAAAGTATTATCGGCAGAGGATCAGCAGGATAGCTTGGTATAGCCTAAATGGAAATAAATATGGCAGCCTCCATACACCTCTCTCTACAGTTCTCCTTTAAACAATACCAGTTGCCTGGCAGCCATGCTGATTTGTTTGGCTGCAGTAGAGTCTGAATCAGACACCTGAAACAAGTATGCAGCTAATCTTGTCAGATTTGACAATAATGTCAGAAATACCTGATCTGCTGCATGCTTGTTCAGGGTCTATGGCTATAAGTATTAGAGGCAGAGGGTTAGCAGGACAGCAAGGCGATTTGCATTGCTTAAAAGGAATCAAATATGCTAGCCTCCACATTTCTCTCAGGCCAGTTGTCCTTTAAGTTTCAAAATGGCTCAATATAAATCTGCAAAATCCCAGAAGCAACTTCCACCATAGACGAAAACATGGTTAGAACCCATAAGTGGTGTCACACTAGGTTATACAAGACAAATAAACAGATAATAATAATAATAATAATAATAATAATAATAATAATAATAATAATAATAATAATAATAATAATAATAATGTGTTGCCTCTCTCTCTCATAGTTATTTCCTATAACAAGATGGAGAATATGGATCATGTAGACAAAATAAAACAAAAGGACATGATGAGCATATTATTTTGAGTTTTAAAGAACGCCAGGACTCTCTGCTGTGTAGTTGCAGTAAAGGTTAGTGTGTAGTGCTATTTACTGCACTACACACTATTAGCCATCAAAAGATATGATAATAACTTGAAAATGGTTCTTTTCATCACTCCCAACACACAGATGCTATGGGCCTGATTCACAAAGCGGTGCTAACAGTTAGCACGCTGGTGAAAAGCCCTTTATCACGCCTAAACTTATCACACCTAAACTTATCACGCCTAAACTGGCTTTTCACCAGCGTGGTGCAATGGTTATCATGCCTAAAGTCTCTAACTGGGTTAGCACCGCTTTGTGAATCGAGCCCCATGTGTCATTCTGCAACATGTTTATAGTTGGGAAATTTCCATAAACCCCTGCACACCATTCTAAATCGAGCATTGACCTCTTGATGACAACCATGAAGGTAAGTGTAACTAATAGCATTACACTAACTGCCATCCCAAATCCACACAATAAAGCTTTATTAGAGTTGTTGCTTAACCCAGAGTGCTTGCTGTGAGCTCTGAGTAATAACTTGATAATTCCTTTGACTAAAAAAAAGCCATTATTATTCATAATATCTACCAAGTAACAAACAGCAGTGACAGTTTTCATGTTAATTGGATGGCTCTGTATCTATGGAATTATGATGCATCTGTTATCTATAGATACTACTTCTCTGGTTTTAATATTTAATAAGGCTATGTTGTCTCGGTTCACATGAAGGGACTGGTGCTGTGCAAATATTGCTGACTTGTTACAAGTTAATTATGCAGTTACAAGAACTTTGTTTTTGAAGAAAGAGTTACATTGTTGATACAATATTCTATTTAAAACCAGGTTTTGAAATATGGGTTAGTATAGAACCACTAGAATAAAATAAGGTGTAACAGGAGTATTTCTCTTACTTACAGGAATATCTGTTCATCTACTCAGATTTACTGTTTCTGGAACACTAAAGCCAGCTATAACATAACAGGAAAATAAAGATATATACCCATATTTTCATCATGGCGCATGTTTTTATTGTTTGTAGGAAGGAGCCGGTACAGTTATAGCATTCTGCAGCTACGGGAGGTAAACAGTTACATCTGTATGTTTATACATTAGGGCCCGTATGCAATTAACTTTTTCTCCAGCGTTTTTTCCTAAGAGATAATTTTTCATCTTCAATTTAGAATAACTTTTCAGCATTTTGCAATGGAAAATGTACCAAAAAGTAGGTGAAAAAGTACTATCAAAATTATTTAGAGTATTTTCTTGCTTGCTGCTGGGTTTAAAAGGCATTTCATTGACAAGTTTGAAAATATCACCTAGGAGAAAACTCAGGAGAAAAAGTTAATTGCATATGGGTTTAGGTTTTATAGGCAAATGCACCGTACGGATATAGATTCTTTATAATCATGTTTAAAAAAGGAGGCACATTTTGCTCCTTAACTGTCCCTTTCAAAAAGACATCAGTGCAACTGCGGAAAGACATCCGCATCCATTGTGGGAAAACACTTGAGACCTGTATATAAACATGCAGTTTAAACTTTGCACATTTACTGGCCCTCTAAAACTTTGATGTGTGTATAAACGTCTAGAAGTTAGGTCAAATTACCAGGTATCTTTTCTGCAGCAATATCACTGTGAAGTTGAATATACTGTGGTAAAAGTGAAAAGGATAAACTGAGAAGGATATGGATTTTTCCTTTTAAAATAATACCAGTTTATTTATTTATTTTATTTATTGGATTTATAAAGCTCCAACATATTACGCAGTGCTGTTGCCTGCCTCTCCTGCTGATCCTGTGTGTCTACTTTTAGCCACAGTCCCTCAACAAGCACACAGTTCAGCTGCTCTGACTGATGTCAGATTGCTGTATGCTTGTTTCAGGTGTGATAAAGCCACTACTGCAGCTAAAGATATCAGCAGGACTGCCAAGCAGCTGGTATTGTTTAAAAGGAAACATCCATATCCCTCTCAGTTTAGATGGAATTTAAGAGAGTGCAAAGTGTCTCATATTGCTGCATGAACAATACTTATGTAATATTCATGTCAAAGGAGCACTATGGGGAAAATGTGTTGTTCTGATTACTCTGCTAACATGTAGATAAGACATCAGTTTTCAAGCAGATATTTTCTATTTCAAAGCCTCCTGGAAGTGTTAATTTACAAGCCTTGATGACCTGGTAGTGCCCTCCCCACTTGGCTTGCTCTAACTGCCTACCTTCTCCTTTGTCTCTCTCTCTCTCTCTACCCTCACAAATGCACACGCACAGGCACGCACGCACGCATGCACACACACACGCACACACACGCACACGCACAGGCACGCACGCACGTACGCACACACACACACACGCACAGGCATGCACGCACACACGCACACACACACACACGCACAGGCACACACACAAACACACACGCACAGGCACGCACGCATGCACACACACACACACACACACGCACAGGCACGCACGCACACACACACACACACACACACACACACACGCGCGCACAGGCACGCACGCACGCACACACACACACCTGTTTTTTCCTGCATACAGGGCTGTGTAATTGTTGTTGAAATCCTAAGACATATGTAAAGAACCAGGCGGCTATATTATTAGAATCTCATTGGCTCATATTGATCCCAGGGTCAAGAGCCAATGAAATCAGCTCCTGACCAGCTCACAGAGCTCTGCCGTTGTTGCAACGGCAGATCGAAGGGCCTGGGATTATGGGTGAGCGGCGCATATGGTGAGAGCAGTGGGTCAGTCCATGAGGTGATTTGTTGGTAGCAGATGATTTTTGCTACTAGCTTTCTCTGGTCCCTAAAGAGACTCAGAGACGAACAATACTAAAGCTCTGATACTTACACAGGGCTTTCTCCCGCGAAATGAACATGTCTAAGTCCCACGCCACCTCCTGTGGTCTGCCGCTTAGCCGCGGTGAGCCCCGGTAACAGGCTCAGTCTATGCCAATCAGGGTCTACTGCGCATGTGCAGACCTCCTGTTACCGGGGCTTACTGCAGCTGAACAGCAGACCGTGAGAGGACAGCGTGGGACTTAGACATGTAAACAAGGCTAATGAGTAAATAGTTACAAGCCAAAACTGGACTTGCTTCCCTTTGCCTTTTCAGGGCAGTATAGCAGTATACCATATGCTAAAGCAACTATTTCTTAATGAATTAGATATTTCTAAACATAAACATAATGATTTGTCTGGCAACTTTTATATTTCTTACAATATTTTTGTAACAAGCAACACTACCTCCAGGTACAGGGGGCAGTTATGGAGATCACTTGCACGCCATCGTATGATAGCTTGTACTTGGGGGGATGAGAACACTGGCTTTTTGTGGATAAAGCATTGTCTGAGTACTATTTTCATGGCACTGATACATTAATGACATGCTTTTTAATTGATCTAATCCAGTTTGTGCTTATGTTGAGTAGTGAGTGAGATTTACATTTCATTCAAGGCACTTTGGGGATGGGTTCTAATATAGTGTAAATGTGAATTATTGGCTGTTGGTTTATGATAGAAAGATGTGTCTAGCTGAACATTTTGGACCAAATAGTTTGTAGGATCCATAAAATGAATGCATGAATTCATGAAGTTATTTTATTTGGCACTATTGCCTTAGGAAAAATTGTTCCAACATTTTGGTCTTTCAAACCCAAGTCAAAGGTGCTTCTAGACACTTAGTTACGCAGAAATACAGGTACCAAAAGGAGAGGAGCTCTGCAATGGAAATGCTATAATCGGAGGCAATAATGGAAGTGGGTACTATAATGTAGACTGTACCATAATGGAGGCACTATAAAAGGGGAATGATAAAACAGGAACTATAATGGAGGAGGAGGAACCATGTTGGATTTACTCTAATGGTAGGAGCACCATAATAAAGGTAGCATAGTATAAAAAGCGCAACAGAAGCACTAAAATGGGAGGAGCACCATAATGATTATGTGACTTTAATGAAGGGATCATAATAATAGTACATTAAAATAAAGGAATTTTGTTTTTATTTACTTTTATTTCATTTTAAATTAAAGTTATTTTTCTAATATCAAGTAGCTGTCATTGAAACTTCAGGTTATAAATTACAGTGTTCCCTATAGATGAACGTATGCATCTATGTAAAAAACACGTTCAGTAATTTGGGTGTTGCATGAAGCCGATAGAAGTATTTAGGTAATGTTATTGATATCTTACTAATGACTTCACTAACCTAAATAACATGTTATCCCCCCCCCCCCCCTCACATTTGCTTAACACCAGGGCCTGGCAGAGGCAGAGGCAAGAGAGCCTCCAGCCTCAGGACGCAGAGTAGGAGGGGGCGCACAACTCACTCAGCCATCATTCTTCTATTGTGTTTGAAGCAGAGAGAAATAAGGAAAGGGAATACATGGCAGTGACTGCAAGTCAGATAACTATGGATTAAAGTGTTGGGGGGGGGGGGGGTGGCCCTGGGGTGCCACTTAGTTTAATAGCAAGCAGTGTGTAACGGCTAGGGTGGGAGGGATGGAGGGGTGCACTTTGGTGCCTGAGCCTTGGGTACTGGAGTAACTCACTACCCCCCAACCTCCACCTAACACTAACCTCTCCCCTACACTGTAGCCGAATGCCCTGTGCCCACTGTAGCTGAAATCTCAATACCAAAAGTAACTCCCCAGTGCTCGGCTTTATTATAGCTGAGCACCCATCGGAACTGCTGCCTGCAGTAGCCGAAACCCCTGCCAAAAAAATAGAAAATAGCCCCCCGATATTTGGCTATACTATAGTGCCCATTGTCAGTAACAATCTACGGAGCTGAACGACGCTCTGCTATACTATAACCACTGCTGGTAGATGCTAGCCTCAGTTTGGCAACAGGAGCAATTTTAAAAATCAATAGAGTATGAAAAAAGGCCATTCACACTTTTAATAGCACTTTTTGCTTTTTCGTAGGAAATTGTATGCCCGTTTTTGTGATTTTTGCATGCCTTTGTTTGCAAAATTTAGTTTTGCAATTCTCCCATGAATATCAATGAAGTTAATCGACTAGAAAACTGCATTAATTTTTAATGTAAAAACCTGATTTTATGCGTTGTCTTGCATTGAAACGCAAAATCACACACACAAAAAAAGCAGACTTGTCACTTGCATTTAAAATGCAGTAAAATCACAAAATGCAAATCACATATGAATGCATAAAAATTGCAATGCCATCGAAATTCATCAGATTTGTGGTGAACGTGATTTTGAAAAAAAGAATTGCAATTCACTTGCATTTTTAAATAAGTGTGAACCCTCCTTTAAACAAAATATAGAATGTTTAACAATCCTTCAATGTGATACAGTTCATATACAGTGTGGGAGCACACACTAAAAATGTGTACACTTCTCTGTGCGGAAATTGGAATAGAGGACATATTTCATTAAAGCTGAAAGATAACAGGGAGAAATGAATAACGCTGTACATTAAAAACAGATGGAGGGGTAATAAACAAACTAAAATCCACTAAATGTATCTTTTCCATTTAATGTTTTCCTTTTATAGCATGGCCATTTCAATGTCCAGGAGTATGAAAACTGTTATCAAGACGATACGGTTGAAACTATGAAGATTTCTTATTAGTTTGCATTTACAAAGCTCCAAAATGGTTTGCTACAAATCAGTAGCACAGCTTCCACCACTATAAAAAAATACATTTTCAAGCAAATGGTACAAAAAAGAACTAAATATGTGGCACTGGCTGCAGGTCTTTCCAGTAGAGTAGATTACACTTTTTCCTGCTTCTGATATATAATGATACATAGGATGGTTATAAACGGAGATTCAGCATTGGTCTCCTGTTACTCACAATAAATAAATTGAGGCTGCACATTGCATCCTTATCACATAAAGGAGATGATTCAAGGTACTCTCACACAAACATCTTGGTACTTGTTTCCTTTACAGCTCCCTTATTGATGAGCCATTGTTTTATTGCCAGGAAAGTAAGTACTATAGTACCCAATGGTACTGTTTAGTTGGGTTCACATGAACGTTTGAATTTTTTACTGAATCCAGGTCACCCCCCCCCCCCCCCAAGAAAAAAAATCTTCAACACAAAAAACAAAAAACAAAAAAACTAAGCAAAAACAAACACTGCAGATGTGTACACATTACTACAGACATAAAACAGCTAGGTTTACTAGCCGTTTGGCAAACACACTATGTACCGATATGACTCAAGCAAGGGTTCAAAAGTGTTTCCACCTAACAGTTTTAAAAATCCCTCTAGGTTATTTATTTTGTTTGTGTTCCCAAAGATTTTCCACCCTTAATAAGTTCATACTCTGGAACAACTATCACATCTGTAAAAGTTATTTGTGACCAAGGAGTGCAGTCCCTGATTCTCATATCTTAGGACAGGGAGGCCAGGAGGTTCCCATCAAAAGGGGCTTGTGTTGGACTCAAGTATAGCTTGTGTCACTACTAAAAGGTGTTTGCATTTCTATAATTCTTTTGATAAGTGATTGCATCTAACCTCTGGGGCCATATGCAATTCACTTTTTCACCTGAGTTTTCTCCTAGGTGATATTTTTAAACTTGTCAATAAAATGCCTTTTAAGCCACCAGAAAGCAAGAAAATACTCAAAATAACTTTGATTGTACCTTTTCACCCACTTTTTAGCACTTTTTTAGTTGAAAAGTGATGAAAAGTTATTTTAAATCGAAGATAAAAAATTATCTCCTAGGAGAAAAGTCAGGTGAAAAAGTGAATTGCATATGGGCCCTGGACATTACTGTGAGTGCCGTCATGTACACTATGTTTTAATATTTATTGTGGGGTTTGTTATGAAAGTATTAAACGTTTAGAGTCAATAAAAAATAAAGATTAGCTAAAAAAAAAGCAAACAACTTTGTAGAAATCTGATCCCTTCTTCTTAAAGGATGCATGTAACTTTATTAAAAGATACTCACCTCAGAAGGGGGGAGCTTGCGGATCCTAATGAGGCTTCCCCTGTACTCCTCAGCCAGTCCAATCCAGCACTGGCAGTCCTGAAAGGTCAATAACAATAACCGTCGGTGCTCCTGCACAGATGCAATAGCGGCTTTCCCCTCTGGCTCCGGCAGAAATAGCCAAGCCTGATCGGATTCGGCCCATCTCCTCATGGGGGATTCTTAGCGGAGGTAGGAAATTTGGGCGCATGAGGCAGGTGGACAAAAAGGGCGCCGCCATTCACTCCCATAATAAATATCGTTTAATGGGCGCCCAACAGCAAAAAAAAAGGGCGCCGGAGAAAAATAACCTTTTACAAGCGGCGCCCAGAGACTTTTAATGTTTTATAACTGCTTCTCATGAGTACACATTATTTAATGATTTATAATTTTTTAAACATTATTTTTAAACGAAAAACAGCACAATATTTTTTAAAACATTATTTATAAACAAAAAACAGCACAATATTTTTTAAAAACGTTATTAATGCTTATCACAGGGGGGTCTTAGGTTTAGGCACCACCAGGGGGGTCTTAGGTTTAGGCACCACCAAAGGGGTCTTAGGTTTAGGCACCACCAGGGGGGTCTTAGGTTTAGGCACCACCAGGGGGGTCTAAGGGTTAGGGGTAGGTACAGGGAGGGTTCTGTGTGAGAGTAGGGTAAGGTATAGTTTTAGTAAAATTCTTATTAATCTTTTATAAAACGTCATGATACATTTCACTTTTTAAACAGGGAAGATTAACATTTTTACAATTGCTGATTTCTTACACATTATTTAATGATTTATAACTTTATAAAACATTACTTTTAAACAAAATATAGCACAATTTCTTTTTAAACGTTATTCGTGCTTATCGTTTAAAACCCTGCGCCCTTTTTTCCCGATGCCCTTTTTTAACGTACGCCTCTCAGCAAGGCCTTTATTCTTTATAAAGTCACTCCCTGAAAAGAATTTAAACAAATATGCTAGACAGCCTCCCTGCTCTCTGCACACTTGTTTGGCAGTTGGATGGAGCAACTACCATTCACTAAGTACTTTTGAAAATAAAGAAAACCCTTAGAATCCCCCATTAGGAGAGTCCAAAACCTGTTGGTTCTGTCAGATTTCTACTACCTACTGTAAGCCACAGCAACATAGGAGAAAAGTATTTTATGGCTAATTTTACTCTGGGAGAAAAGTACTTCTAATTTGTATATGTTTACATGTACAGTGATGTGAAAAACTATTGCCCCCTTCCTGATTTCTTATTCTTTTGCATGCTTGTCGCACTGAAATGTTTCTGCTCATCAAAAACCGTTAACTATTAGTCAAAGATAACATAATTGAACACAAAATGCAGTTTTAAATGATGGTTTTTATTATTTAGTGAGAAAAAAAACTCAAAACCTACATGGCCCTGTGTGAAAAAGAAATTGCCCCCTGAACCTAATAACTGCTTGGGCCACCCTTAGCAGCAATAACTGCAATCAAGCATTTGCGATAACTTGCAACGAGTCTTTTACAGCGCTCTGGAGGAACTTTGTCCCACTCATCTTTGCAGAATTGTTGTAATTCAGCTTTATTTGAGGGTTTTCTAGCATGAACCGCCTTTTTAAGGTCATGCCACAACATCTCAATAGGATTCAGGTCAGGACTTTGACTAGGCCACTCCAAAGTCTTCATTTTGTTTTTCTTCAGCCATTCAGAGGTGGATTTGCTGGTGTGTTTTGGGTCATTGTCCTGCTGCAGCACCCAAGATCGCTTCAGCTTGAGTTGACGAACAGATGGCCGGACATTCTCCTTCAGGATTTTTTGGTAGACAGTAGAATTCATGGTTTCATCTATCACAGCAAGCCTTCCAGGTCCTGAAGCAGCAAAACAACCCCAGACCATCACACTACCACCACCATATTTTACTGTTGGTATGATGTTCTTTTGCTGAAATGCTGTGTTACTTCTACGCCAGATGTAACGGGACACGCACCTTCCAAAAAGTTCAACTTTTGTCTCGTCGGTCCACAAGGTATTTTCCCAAAAGTCTTAGCAATCATTGAGATGTTTTTTTAGCAAAATTGAGACGAGCCTTAATGTTCTTTTTGCTTAAAAGTGGTTTGCGCCTTGGATATCTTCCATGCAGGCCGTTTTTGCCCAGTCTCTTTCTTATGGTGGAGTCGTGAACACTGACCTTAATTGAGGCAAGTGAGGCCTGCAGTTCTTTAGATGTTGTCCTGGGGTCTTTTGTGGCCTCTTGGATGAGTTTTCTCTGCGCTCATGGGGTAATTTTGGTCAGCCGGCCACTCCTGGGAAGGTTCATCACTGTTCTATGTTTTTGCCATTTGTGGATAATGGCTCTCACTGTGGTTCGCTGGAGGCCCAAAGCTTTAGAAATGGCTTTATAACCTTTACCAGACTGATAGATCTCAATTACTTTTGTTCTCATTTGTTCCTGAATTTCTTTGGATCCTGGCATGATGTCTAGCTTTTGAGGTGCTTTTGGTCTACTTTTCTGTGTCAGATAGCTCCTATTTAAGTGATTTCTTGATTGAAACAGGTGTGGCAGTAATCAGGCCTGGGGTGACTACAGAAATTGAACTCAGGTGTGATAAACCACAGTTAAGTTATTTTTTAACAAGGGGGGCAATCACTTATTCACACAGGGAAATTTGTAGATTTGGAGTTTTTTTTCTCACTAAATAATAAAAACCATCATTTAAAACTGCATTTTGTGTTCAATTATGTTATCTTTGACTAATAGTTAACGGTTTTTGATGAGCAGAAACATTTAAGTGTGACAAACATGCAAAAGAATAAGAAATCAGAAAGGGGGCAAATAGTTTTTTACATCACTGTACTTTAAAGTGAACCAGAGACGAAGCGCCCTCATGTATTTTACCATATATATCTGTGGCAACATTAGAAAAAACATTTACCAGACTCTCTGTTTAATCCTTCACTGCTCAGCCTTCTTGTTAACAGCCCTGATAAAATCCCATACTGAACATTCAGTCTAGCTTTGCTCAGGAATCATTATAGCTGAGTCTGTCTTCTCTGATGTCTTTTCAAGCCCATGCCTGCCCCCTTCTGGCTCTGCTTTCCCCTTTTTGTATACTTACAGCGTCACAGAGAGTTGTGATGAGATGGGAGAAGCTGCTAATGTAAGAGTATATTGAAAAACATTTTTTAAAAATCGATATTTGTTAGTCACAAGAGGTTTTTCGAAATGGTGATTTCATTTTGCACACAGCACACTAAATAAGATGCTTTTCTGATGAACTGTGTTTTGCATGGAGTTTTAGTAAAAAAAACACATTGGGGATATGTTTATTTTGTGCCAAAGCATTCATCTCTAGTTTTCTTTAAATTTTTAGATTTTCGCAATAGTGGTCCTTTAATGCCAGGCACTTGCCCAGAACCACTGCTGTAGAGTGATCCTATAGGTTATAAATCTTACAGTCACATCAGTCACATCAATCCAACATGTATACAGCATGCTTTGGTCTTTCTGGTCTTCATCAGTGCATGACATGCATTGATATGGCTCTATGGGATAGGGCTTGGACCACCAGTACTGCAAAATATCCAGACAGCTCATGGTCACACAGAACCACTAGAAGAGTATGAGGGGCTAAGAGAAACTGAAAAGCCCTTTTCCTACAAAAACAAGGATAAATATAGTTTTCCCTTCTTAAAACAGAAGGTATTGGCAATAATTTAGCTGCAAGTGAGCAACTGTGGTTTCCCATAATGCATCACTCTCAAATATGCAAATCATCTCTTTATGCCCCTAAAGCCAGACACACATCCAGAACCACTGATGTAGACTTACCCTGTAGCTAATATATTTTACAGAGCCACATCAATCCAACATGCATACAGCCTGTTTCAGACTGTCTGGTCCTCATCAGTGCATGGCACATTTATTGCACATGGAAGGGGTAAACGTTATTGTTATTATTATTTAGTTTTTATATAGGGCTGACATCTTCCGCAACGCTGTAGAGAGTATATTGTCTTTTCACTTAACTGTCCCGCAGAGGGGCTCTTGATCTAATTCCTGCAATAGTCATATGTCTATGAATGTATCGTATAGTGTATGTATCATAATTTGGGGCGAATATTTGGGGGAAGTCAATTAACTAATCTGTATATTTTTGGGAGGTGGGAGGAAACCAGAGTGGCTGGAGCAAACTCACACAAACACAGGGAGAACTATGCCACTGTACTGCCCTTCTTTACATATACAGGGATACTAGCTATGTATATGACTAAATCGGCATAATCACTCCTATCTCAGTAACGGCTGAGAGCTATGCAATGCTGATTTCACAATAAAACATGCAGAGCTTCTGAACAATGGCCAGGAGAGGAAAAAAACACACCAACATAAATACAAGTATGTCTGTACAATATAGCTTGCTAAAATGCTTGAAATATACAAAGATAAAGATTTTTTCATAGGAAAAGGGGAGATAGACTTTGAGTACACCAAAAGGTTCAAAGGAAATATAGTGCATTAACTACTTCTAATGCTAATGCAACAGTTACACAGGAACCACAAGCCAGAGGAAAATCAATACATTCATATAAAAAAGCCACAGGGTGAATAGGGCACAGGATTTGCAGATAACGCAAATTTAAGGGCAGGCTATAGCTGCTAGTAGAATATATACAGTGGCTTGCAAAAGTATTCGGCCCCCTTGATGTTTTCCACATTTTGTCACATTACTGCCACAAACTTGAATCAATTGTATTGGAATTTCACATGAAAGACCAATACAAAGTGCTGTACACGTGAGAAGTGGAACGAAAATCATATATGATTCCAAACATTTTTTACAAATAAATAACTGCAAAGTGGGGTGTGCATAATTATTCAGCCCCCTTTTGTTTGAGTGTAGTCAGTTGCCCATAGACATTGCCTGATGAGTGCTAATGACTAAATAGAGTGCACCTGTGTGTAATCTAATATCAGTACAAATACAGCTGCTCTATGACGGCCTCAGAGGTTGTCTAAGAGAATATTGGGAGCAACAACACCATGAAGTCCAAAGAACACACCAGACAGGTCAGGGATAAGGTTATTGAGAAATTTAAAGCAGGCTTAGGCTACAAAAATATTTCCAAAGCCTTGAACATCCCACGGAGCACTGTTCAAGGAATCATTCAGAAATGGAAGGAGTATGGCACACCTGTAAACCTACCAAGACAAGGCTGTCCAACTAAACTCACAGGCCAAACAAGGAGAGCGCTGATCAGGAATGCAATCAAGAGGCCCATGGTGACTCTGGACCTGCTGCAGAGATCTACAGCTCAGGTGGGGGAATCTGTCCATAGGACAACTATTAGTCGTGCACTGCACAAAGTTGGCCTTTATGGAAGAATGGCAAGAAGAAAGCCATTGTTAACAGAAAAGCATAAGAAGTCCCATTTGCAGTTTGCCACAAGCCATGTGGGGGACACAGCAAACATGTGGAAGACGGCTCTTTGGTCAGATAAGACCAAAATGGAACTTTTTGGCCAAAATGCAAAATGCTATGTGAGGCGGAAAACTAACACGGAGCCTCAGAAGAAGCTTACATCAAGCGAAACGGTCGTTAGGCGGACCGCTGCTCCCACGTTGCCCCACGGTGGAAGCTGAAAACGGGTATGTGTATTGCATCTTGTAATTTGTGGACAATGGATGGAAGATTTTGTAAACATCATTAAAACATATTGAAGACTAGCCTAGTGATGGTGCCGGAAATTTGTTGCTTCTATGGTTATGGAAAACTAACACTGCACATCACTCTGAACACACCATCCCCACTGTCAAATATGGTGGTGGCAGCATCATGCTCTAGGGGTGCTTCTCTTCAGCAGGGACAGGGAAGCTGGTCAGAGTTGATGGGAAAATGGATGAAGCCAAATACAGGGCAATCTTGGAAGAAAACCTTTTGGAGTCTGCAAAAGACTTGAGACTGGGGTGGAGGTTCACCTTCCAGCAGGACAACGACCCTAAACATAAAGCCAGGGCAACAACGGAATGGTTTAAAACAAAACATATCCATGTGTTAGAATGACCCAATCAAAGTCCAGATCTAAATATAATCGAGAATCTGTGGCAAGATCTGAAAACTGCTGTTCACAAACGCTGTCCATCTAATCTGACTGAGCTGGAGCTGTTTTGCAAAGAAGAATGGGCAAGGATTTCAGTCTCTAGATGTGCAAAGCTGGTAGAGACATACCCTAAAAGACTGACAGCTGTAATTGCAGCAAAAGGTGGTTCTACAAAGTATTGACTCAGGGAGCTGAATACTTACGCACACCCCACCTTGCAGTTATTTATTTGTAAAAAAAGTTCGGAATCATGTATGATTTTCGTTCCACTTCTCATGTGTACACCACTTTGTATTGGTCTTTCATGTGGAATTCCAATAAAATTGATTCATGTTTGTGGCAGTAATTTGACAACATGTGGAAAACTTCAAGGGGGCCGAATACTTTTGCAAGCCACTGTGTATATATGTATATATATATATATATATATATATATATATATATATATATATATATATATATATATCCACTATTAGAATATCAGTTAAAATATTCAATATATATCAGTAATATTTACCAGTATTTAATTATGACCTGACCAAACCTTACTCTCACACAGAACCCTCCCTCTACTGATGCCTAAACCTAAGACTCCTTGGTGGTGACTAACCCTAATATCCCCCTGGGGATGTTTAAACGTAAGACCCCCCCCCCCCAGTGGTGCCTAACCCTAAGATCCCCCTGGTGGTACCTAACCCTAAGTACCCCCTGGCGGGCCTAATCCTAAAACCCCCCAGATGGTGCCTAACCCTAAGACCCCCCCTAGTGGTGCTTAACCATCTCCTACTTATGCATAAAACTACCCCCCACTCCTTACAGTAACTTTCAGACATTGGCGCTAATTATCCCACTAACTTTCAGACATTGGCGCTGATTATCCCTCTTCACAATTCCGCTATAACAGAACTATAACTTAACTCTGGCACCTGCTATAGCAAATAATTAGTCCTCTGCATAGCTGCTAATTAACCCGCTGCAGAGTTCTGCCATAGTAACTTTGCCACCCGCTATTGCCCCTAAATAGCTGCACCATTTTTAACGTGGACTGTTTTTTAATGATTTAAAAGCAACCTAGTGTGAGGCAAATAATCTGAAAGCGACAAATAATAAAAGGACACAAGTACAAGAGTCTTATGCACTCTAATAAATAGACACTGTATTGGCATTTGGTACTTAAGCAGTCTCAGAATTCATGTGATGTCAGAAGGTATTTAATATGACAGCAAGGGCTGCGGGAATGACATGCTAGTTAGCAGGTAATTAGTAAACATCTGCTAGGGTTATCAAAAAGAAAAATGGTATTCATCTCAACTGAATGCACTTAGAGGAAAAACAATCAGCAGTACTCATAAACAAATGTGCTGCAATACACTATTTTAGCTTTGTCGATGACCCCATTTTATACATATACTAAGCAGGGAAAAGACTTTTGCAGATCAGCAGTACAAAACACAGAACACTGTTCAGGTAGAAAAACGAAATAAATTATTGACAGCTTGAGAAGAGAGGGTTCATCTGAAATTTAATGAGGTGAATTGAGGGCATAAAAACTGAAGGTTAAAACAATTATCATGGCTGGTCACCTAAATTAAAAGCAGACTTAGTAAGAATGCCAGGATTAAACTGACACTTCTGCATCCTGGTATTAAGATGAGCAATATGGATTTAATTAAAGGGAAAATTTGAATTAAATGGACTTCCAGCTACCAAGGAAGTAAGCAAAATGACAAATCTAAGATAAAAGGTATTACTTAAATCCAGATGATGCAGGCAATAAATATTAAAAGTTCAACTCCAGCCAGAAGAGGGAAAGGGTGAGGATTGTCTTAAAGTACAACTGACTCGAGTAAGACTACCAAGGTTAAGAAAAGAATTATGTTCATGCTGGATCCACATATTTCTGTGTGTTGTCTGTTCCTCTCCTTGTCCCCCACAGTCCTGTAATCACTCCTTGAAAAACTTCACTTTTGGTTATAGTAACATTTTCAGACAGGAAGAGGCAAGCTTGCTGCGATGTTCCCTACTTCCCTCCTATGCTGAAATCTATTAGAAATCACCTGTCTGCTAATGTACCTCTTCCTGTGTCTTTTTTGCACCGCACTGGGCGACTGTATCCTGTGAGGCAATGGCATGTACATGCCACTTTACACGCTGGAGAGAATACACAGGACAGAGGAGGAGTAACTGTGGATAGGTGAGCGCATGCTCTGCTGCAACACTCTGCCCAGACTGGGGGACTACAATTTAGATGGGAGGAGATTGGCAGGAGTTCCACCTTGTCCACTAGTCATATGGTAATCAACATCACTACTGCTGCACACCAGACTGCCCCCCCCCCCCCCTTTTGAGTGACATCTTTCCACCCTGTCGATCGATTTTGGCCCAGTCGATTGAAGTAACAATCAGATGGCCACTTTGTGGCATAAATCGCTGGCAGATTTCTTTGGGTCTGCTGGGAAAATCGTGTAATGTATGACTCTTTTCATATTTAGGAGTGATGAATCATGGGAAACCACAGTTGCTTATTTAAAGCTGAATACTTGCAAACAAGTTATGTTTTTAAAGGACTTACGAACCCAAATACCAAAAAAAAGATAAGTACCTTAATCGTGGATCGAGGGGGGGAGGCCCTAGAGCTGCGCAGCCGCACTAACGTGCGTGCGGACTGCGCAGCCGCGGCCAGCTCTGGCGGCCATCTTAGGAGAGGAAGGGGAGCCCGACCCCGTCTGGGGGGTCGGGAGCGGCACGGGGGGCGATCAAACTGCGGGGACCCGGCGGAAGTGCACGGAGGGCGCGGATGGCGTCCTCCGTGCATTTAAAAGCGATTAAGGTACTTATCTTTTTTTTGGTATTTGGGCTCGTAAGTCCTTTAAGAAGGCAAATTACACTCAGTATATATGTAAACAAATAGCTGTATAATGTATGAAGAATACTTATTAGCTTTTTGGCTAGTACCAGTCTTTACTGTTGTCTCACTCTGCTCGTTGTGCAAGTCTTTTTGGTGATATTTTAATAATTTTATGCATGGGAGCCATCACTACACCTTTCAAAGCCACAATTAACCAGTGGAATGAGGTTTAGAAAGATAGCCTGTTTTGTTTAATCTTCATGCTCATTTTGACTAAACCTTGTCTGGCAGATGTACTCACAGGACAAAATAATGAAGTCTTTGGACAACTAGCAGCAACAGAAAATTGTGTGATACGAGAGCAAGCAGTCATCATCAAACTTAGTCCTCAGGGCACTCTAAATTGTCACCATTTAGCCATGTTAAGCACATATTGATACATCTCACATTAGTACCTCGCGAATGTCTTGAGGCAAGCATTTAAAAGCGCTCCTCCAGCCTGCAACGATCAGCATTTTCCTATGAAAGGTGCAGACTTCACATCATCACGGGGAAGGGCACAACATGATGTGAGAGATATCTCACCACATGAACTGAGATGTCTGAGTTAACCATAAAGCACCGAGGTTAATTAACTGAAGTTTAAGTGCTTACTAGAAAGGAAATGCTGAGATGTTGGTCCAAAATCCCTGTGGGCTTCATGCAATTGTCTGATGCGCTCATCAATGGACACCTACGAAGAGAAGAAGAAAATATTATTTCAGCATGTAATGATGAACTTCAATTAGGGAAGCCAGATATTATTGCTCTGCAAACCTAAGGCTCTTAGGCAGTAAAAATGCTGTGTTAGGCATCTAAAGCTCTTAACATGCTTTTTCCCCCCTTCCTAACTGCTTGTCAGACATTTCCTTGTTTACATGCAAGGATGATTTAAAGCACTAGAAAACAAATTGCTATTTTTCTATAAGCCATTAAATGGAAAACCATATGTTACTCCTTTATGACCTAAGGCTACACTATTAAGTGGTAAAGGTAACATCTTGCATAGTCAGCTCCTTTCTGAACATGTGGTCCTATTATACAAGCCTATATTATTATCATTTCCTTTTATCTGTAAATCACTAGGGCATGAAAAGTATGAGGCGTAAAAGGCGATGTAGAGGGCGTAAGACATTGCATTTGAATAATTTCAGCAGGCATATTTAATAACCTGTCAAAAATAACAACCAGAAATCATCATTTAACATTGAGTACTATGTTGTTAAAAGCTGTTTTCTAATTGTTTTTTTTTAGCAGTTACCATGCACCATTCATTAGTAGAGATGCCCCGAACAGTTCACCATCGAGCAGTATTCTGCGAACATTGGCTGTTCGCATTCGCGGTAAACAGCGAACATGTGGCGTGTTCATTTTGCCCCCTATACATCATCATTCAGCTGAACTTTGACCCCTTACCTCACAGTCAGCAGACACATTGCAGCCAGCTAGCAGTCAATCCTGGAACCCCCCCCCCCCCCCCCATCAAAAAGCAGTTGTAGTGGCCATATTGGATTAATTCTCTGCTGGCTGCTGACTGTTAGCGAGAGCAGGGTCAGACTTGCTGCAGATAGGTAGGGAAAGCATTAGCTAGGCCTGTGTCCTTGTTCCTCACTAGCTGTGAAAGCAAACAGCCCTTTTGAGGGCTAGCACATCAGTCTCCTGTGTTTTTTTGTGTGTGTGACACTCCACAGCCCACTGACACCCAGAGCTGTGTGCACACTACTGCTACTACCTCATTAAGTTGCAGGCACAGAACCACTCCACTACATTATTATTTCACTGTATTCTGATAGTACTATTGCATTTGTCTGTGTGAGAAACTCCACAGCCCACTGACACCCAGAGCATTGTATGTGATTTCTGCCCTTTGGGGATTAAAACCTGACTCTGCGTCAACTCCATAATTTTTGGTGGGACTTTTGGCATGGATCTCCCTCTGGCATGCCCCTGTCCCGGTGTTAGACCCTTTGAAACAAGTTTTCCATCACTTTTGTGGCCAGATGGCAGAGTGGGTGGCTGAGGTCCCCGGCGTGCGGCGGTGACAGCAATTGCGGCGTGTATGTGTGGTGGTTCGTCGGTATTCATCATTATTCCACTGTTTCTTGTCCCAGCGGTCTCTGGTCCTTAAGGGGGCAGAGAGACCACTGGTACTTATGTGGTTAAGCTGCACAATGATTAAATTACAACTCAGATACAGGTTTTTGTTGCTTCTGTAGTTAGGCTTGTCTCTTTCTTAAAAATCATTAATGACCTCTGGATGACAACAAATCTAAATTTTCTCGGAACCACAGCACACAGGGGTGGGCCGGCTTGCAGAGTGACAGGCTCACTTACAGAGATAGCATTCTGAAATACTGAAACCAACTCCAACCTTGCTTAACCACTTCGCGTCCCTGGGGTTTTCACCAACCAGAACAATTTTCTACATTTCACACTCCTCCCATTCATTAGCCAATAACTTTATCACTACTTATCACACATAAATGATCTATACCTTGTTTTTTTTCGCCACCAATTAGGCTTTTTTTGGGTGGTACATTTTGCTTAGAATTATTTAATTTTGTACAGATTGTAATGGTAATAAGGGGGGGAAATGAAAAAAGGAATTATTTCTCAGTGTTCAGCAATTATAATTTGAAAATAATAAGTGGTACTGTAAATTAAACCTACAAATTTGATTTGCCTGTTTGTCCTGGTTATTACAGGGTTTAAAGTATGATCCTAGTACAATGTATGGCGACAATATATTATTTGTAAATAAAGGTGCATTTTTTTCCATTTTGCGGCTTTGGATTTTCCTTTAATTGTTGTGGCAGTTTTTAGTCCTCCCCACTCTCTAGTTAGCAAGATGTGCTCCTTTATACCCCCCATCCCCCATACTTGGCCAGATGTGCCCCGTTACCCTTCCCCAGCCCCTGATGTGCCTCTGTAACCCCCCCGACTTCAGTAAACCAGACGTGCCTGTTTATCTCCCCCCTCCCCATAGTTAGCCAGATGTGTTTTTTATTACCCCCCTCCCCCCATTCATAGCCTGGTGTATGCCCTTTATGCCTCCCCTCCCCCATTTATAGCCAGCTGTGCCCCTTTTAATTTGTAATCCCCCCCCCATGGATAGCCAGGTGTTGGCCCTTTAAGATATTGCCAGGTGTCCCCTCAACCCCCTCTGCAGAGCTAGGCGCAGGGAAGCATTAGAAGTAAGAATCTCTCACCTGACCTTGTTCCACCGGCGATCACGATCTCCTCCCTGCAGTACCGCTGGCAGCCTCACTGTGCTGAACGGATCGGGTCCCGGCTTGATGATGTCATCAAGCAAGGAGCCGATTCACTCAGCATAGTGAGGCTGACAGCGGGACAACAGGGAGAGGATCACGATCAGCGCTGGAACAAGGTCAGGTAAAGATTGATACATTGTAATCCTCCATGCTGCCCGATCGCAGCATGGAGGGGGAGGGGGCATTACAGAGGATCGGGCGGGGGTGGGGGGAACGGAGACCCGGGAAGGGATGACAGTGTAGTGTAGTTAGGGGGAGGGGGGGTTAATGAGCACAGGAGCATGCTAGCACGCCCACTGTGCTCATTAAATGACAGCAACTTATAATCACGTCATGTGGCTTTCAGGAGCCACTTGCAATGACGTGATTATACTGTATGCGGGATGTAAACTGGTTAATTTAATTCTTGCTTTAAAAAAGAATGTAACACTACCCACAGATGTATCCCATCCAGCTTGGACAAGTTAAAGTGAACCCGAGGTGAAAATAAACTGATGAGACAAACAATTGTATTTATGCTCCTACTCCTCAAATTGAGTCCCATGATTTTATTTTATATTTAAATGTTTACAAACTAGATTGAATGTTTTGTTGTCTCTGCTCAATGCCAGTCTAATACATGTCCCAGAAATAAAAAAAAGGTTAATAGTTCTTGTATTTTATCTCCCTCTGCTCTCAGAAGTTGTATTCTGCCAGGAAAACTTTTATGGCTTACTATATTCCTGACAAGGTACCGACAAGACAGTAGCTGTCACTTCCATGCCTAGAAATTAACTCTTTCAGGCAGCAAAATAAAACAAGTACAACAGCCTGGTTATTATTATGTTTTTGCACTGCACATACACATATTTATCTCATCAGGTCACATGTTGCCTCAGGTACACTTTAAACTATCTATGTGATTCAGTTGGGTAATGATGTTCAGGTACTGCTGTCAGATTGATTGACAGGAAAGCAGAATCTCAGATCAATAGAATATTTTCAACCAGTGCCAATAAAGAAATAAGTACCGTATGCTTCCATATAAGCTTTTAGGATACAAGAAAATGTACTTGCACATAAATCTTGCAAAAAAAATAGTTTAGCATTTTTTTTTTTATCACCAACACTGCATTACGTGTACAATTATCTTAAATCAGCTCCTTACACTGAAAAACAGAGCTTGTGAAGAGTATTTTTCAATGTGATTCCTCTTTCTAGACAAGATTAGCGTTTCATTACTGAGTTCTACTAAATCAATGCAGTCTGCGGTAGGTTATCCAAATTTGTGCCAGAGAAAGCAAATAAATATCTTTCAGATGAACTAACTTATCACCCTGTTATGATTCAAAAGCTCTAGGGACATTCTTCTTCCCGAATCCTCACCTTTATGCTAAGTAACACATTGAACATTCACTGTACAACAGCACAAGAATGTCAGGACATCGAACTCCCTGTCGTATTACATCTTGCCAAGCGGGTGAGTTCAAGATTTCAAAATGTTTTGCCAATCCGGTTCTGTCTCCATTATTGACATTTATGAAATCTGACTTCATTCATATTCCCATTGCGCTCCATCAATACTAATACAGAAGTTTATTAATATGACTTCATGAAGATACTGGGCTTGAATACTTGCCAAAGCGTTAGTAACCGCATAGCATATTTATCACAATCTTAGCAATGTGATTATCTCTGACAGATATAGGCACTGAAACTATTAGCTTACCCTCTCTAAGGATTTTTTTTTTTCTGGGATATTAGCACACTTCTCTACCAATTACTCATTCATTGCTTTTCTATCCAAGCTACATACGGCTGTGAGTAAATCTAGGCCAACCCCTATTTTTTGAGATTTATACATGAGTTGCTTTGAAAATGTGATCTGCTTCACATATAAGTTCTAATAATAAATAAAGACAGCTCTATATAAAAAACACACTCTACCTTCTAGCTGTGAGCACATATATAGCCTTCTTTACAGTTATAGGCCAAGTCAGTAGGTTAGATCTTAGCACACAAGAATCAGAATTGCCATACATGAGCACAGCAAGTCTAAAAATATTCAAGGGTTAGGTAAGTAGTGCCGAATTTACCATAAGGCACTGTAGACACATGCCCACAGCCGCCTGATGATGAAAAGGCGGCTGACTCCCCGCCCCAAGTGCCTCTCTTCTCCCTTCCCTATGTAGAGTCCCAACTCCCAAGCAGAAAGTAAATGAGAGGTTACTAACCTGGCTCTCTTCATTCCACTAATTAGATTTCACTTCAGTTAGGGGCACATGAACTACTCAATACTGAGGTTCCTCTAGGTACCTCATACTAAGCGGCACCTGTAGCTACCTATGACGGGCAAGGTAAGTAGGGAGAAGTGACAGCTGGGCCAGCCAGCACACTTGCGGTGCACTTTGGCGGGGGCTTGTAGGTTCATGGTGAAGGGCAAAGTCTAGGGTCAGATGCCAGAACATCTATGCCTATAGGCTCCAGTGATGTAAATCTGGGCCTGGGCTTAAAGGGACTCTGTAACAAAAATGTCATTGTGTTTTCTACCATCCTACAGGTGCCTAAACCTATTATAATGTGCTCTGGCTTACTGCAGCACTTTCTACTATCACCATCTCTGTAATAAATCAGCTTATCTTTCCCCTGTCTGACTTGTCGTCCTGTGTCTGGAAGGCTGCCAACTCTTCAGTGTGATCTGCTGTGCATGCCCCCTCTATGCACACTCCCCTGTGTGTGTTATTTACATTAGCCAATAGCCAGCTTTTCTCTGCTCTCTTATCTTTTACAAGCTGGATAAATCCTCTGTTCACATACTGATGAGTCACATTCTGCAGAATTACAGACAACCGGGCAGAGCTGTCTGCAAGAAGAAAGAATCAGCTTGTAACTATTCAGTGAGCTGCAGGGGGGAAGAAACACACAAATGATCTCTTGAGATTTAAAAGGAAGGGTGTATACAGCCTGCTTGTGTATGGATGTATTTTCTATGTGTGGACATACTGTACATCAACCTACTTCATGTTTTGGTGGCCATTTTGTTTGTTTACAAACAAACTTTTTAAAACTGTTTTTGACTACTTTTAATGCGGCGGGGAGCGGCGAAATTGTGACAGAGGGGAATAGGAGATGTCCCCTAACACACTGGTGTTTACTTTTGTGTGATTTTAACAATACAGATTCTCTTTAAGGTTAGGTTTTGAGCTGGGGTAAGCTTAAACACTATCACTTGGTGAAAACATGAGGTCCAGCGTCCACAGAGTTCCTATCTGCAATTGACAGTATTTGCTATTGCCACACATAAAGTTGTCATTTGCAAATAAAAAAAATTGGCATTGCCTTGTAAAGGCCCCATTCACACGGGCAGCTAAGTACTTATTTTCCAGACAGTTGTCCTGTTAAGAAACAATTGTCTAGCAATAGCAACTGGGTCAAATTTAAAATTACGTAAGTACTGGCACAGACTCCTGCTCAACTTTGTTAACAGTAAAAAATCTGTGAGGATGAACTAGAGGTTAATTATTTTGGTATCTAACTTTCAATGCTCAATGACAGGTGCATAGCTAGAAATCACTGGGTATGCCCTGTGGAGCTTTGGATGCCCCCCCCCCCCCTTCTTGCTCTCTGCACAGGTAAACTGAGAACCAATGTTATTCAACTGGCTAGTGCACACTTGAATGTGTTTTCCCAATGCAGATAAAAACAGCAGTCAATCACTGCATGTATTTTTACATCAATTACATTAGCTTCTGTGATAAAACATGCATGTTTTCCCACATACAGACACACATGTTGTGCAGAAAACACATACAGAAAACTGACAGACGAGTGTGCTCCCAGCCTCTGCTTATTACACCCACTCTGTCTATCTCTGATGGAGCAGAACTGGCTCAGCAGACTTCTCCAGCATCACTTCAGTACAAAGCACTTAGGGAGGGGTAGAGAGGTTTGGGGCTGGGTGCAGCACACTGAATAGGGACTGTCTACAAATCTTTGTCTACACAACTTATTTTTAATGAATTAAACCCTACTGATCACTGAATAGGGACTGTCTATAAATATTTGGCTGCAAAACTTGTATGATTCCTTATTAGAGATGTCGCGAACCTCCGATTTTTGGTTCGCGAACCCTGTTCGCGAACCTCCGCGAAAGGTTCGGTTCGCGAAAAAGTTCGCGAACCGCAATAGACTTCAATGGGGAGGCGAACTTTGAAAATTTTAAAAAATTCTACCGGCTGGAAAAATGATAGAAAACATGTTTCAAGAGCTCTAATACCTGGAGGCACACCTGATTGAGTGAAATACACATCACTGCTGGAGGACCCGCCCTCCTCCAAGCAAGGTCCTTATACCATTTGACTCAGTTGTCTGCCTACACTAATTAGTTATGGGACAGCTGCTACACACTCTGCTAGGGAGATTTTAATTACCCTCTTGTGGGCTCCCTCCTCCCTCCTACCGGAGAGAGGAGGGTCTCTTCTGCCAGGGAATTATACTATTTTAAAAACCAGTATACATCATACCATGGCTGGGAATCGAACACAGATCTCACTGTGTGGTGGGCAAGTCACCCTAACCACTGTACCACTACAGTAGTAAGTGAAGCTGGCCTAAAATTTACCATTTATACTCAATGCAATAGAAACATTAGGTTGCTTAAAGGAGAACTGTAGTGAGAGGTATATGGAGGCTGCTATATTGATTTCCTTTTAAGCTATACCAGTTGCCTGGCAGCCCTGCTGATCTATTTGGCTGCAGTAGTGTGAATCACACCAGAAACAAGCATGCAGCTAATCTTGTCAGATCTTACAAAAATGTCAAACACCAGATCTGCTGCATGCTTGTTCAGGGTCTAGGGCTAAAAATATTGGAGGCAGAGGATCTGCAGGATAGTCAGGTAACTGGTATTGCTTAAAAGGAAATCAATATGGTAGCCTCCATATACCTTTCACTACAGTTCTCCTTTAAAGGGAACCTTAACTGAGAGTGGTATGGATGTTTCCTGTATACAATACCAGTTGCCTGGCAGTCCAGCTGATCTTTGTGACTGCAATAGTGGCTGAATCACACCCTGAAACAAGCATGCAGCTAATCCAGTCTGACTTCAGACAGAGCACCTGATCTGCATGCTTGTTCAGGGGCTGTGGCTAAAAGTATTAGAGACACAGGATCAACAGGCGATTCAGGCAACTGGTATTATTTTAAAAGGAAAAATCCATATCCTTCTCCATTTAGGTTCCCTTTAAGGATTTGTAGCATAAAAGCCAACTCACATTGGCTGGGATTTGAACCTGGGTCTCACTGTGTGGTGGGCATGCACCCTAACCACTGTACCAACTGAAGCTGGCCTAAAAATTACCATTTATGCTCAATACAAGAGAAAAAGTAGACAAGACAAATACCATTTATATCACACTTTGCGTGGAACCGTTCGCAGGCGAACCGTTCGCGACATCTCTATTCCTTATCAGTGGCTGAGCAGCTGCAGTCATTAGAACAATTGTGCAGAGTGCAGAAATGTTTTTCTCTCTGTGCCATTAGTTGTCAGTCTCTCAGGACATGGAAAAGTAACTTCTCCCCCCATGGCCCCCTGCTGCTTCTGGGCCCATCTGCAGCTGCATCCCTTGTAGGGTCTATTGTTATGCCCCTGCTCAATGATAGGCCAAGATTTTTACCCATCTAATTTTGAAAGAGAAAGTGATTTTAAATGAATGGAACAACTACTCAAGGCAGGTGCAATTACTTATCTAGAAATTATGGTGTTTCCTGAGATTTTTTTCTTGTCCACTGTGCTTGTACCATTACTTGTGGAGGCATTACAAGATATTAAGCAGAATTGTATAAAGTTTATGTGTAAACATCAGCTCCATAAACATACATTGATGTCTACAATTTTCACACACAAGGGAGACTAGTAGCTCCTACTGATAAAAAATATTGTATGGCCACTGACCTTAAGCAAGTAATTGCACAGACAGCTAAGCATGTGAAATGGATGGAACTGAACATTAATCTCTCAATGTACTTTCTGAAGTGCATATTATGGTTTCTCTGATCCCAGACAGTTACAATTTAGAGTATTTACTTTCTGTTTGCTTCTTTAAAATCTCTCTACCACATTAGACAGACCTTGCTCACAAGTATTACAGATTACACAATGCCAGTACTCGGCTAGGCAAACAGTAGTGTTTTGGCAAAAATACTATATTATTATGCAGAGGTGTAACTACAAATTATAGAGACCCCAGAAAAACTTTGATGGGGTCTTCTCAATGTTCCCCTTTAAAGGACCACTTTTGTGAAAAATTGTCAAATACATTCATATAAGCTGTACATTTTCCCCAGAGTAAAATAATAATACTATAAATTACTTTTCTCCTATGCTGCTATCTCTTAGAATCGATAATAGAAATAGATCTGACAGGTATTGGACTAGTCTATGTCCTCATGGGGGATTCTCAGCATTTTCTTTATTTTCAGAAACATATTCTGAAAATATAGTGTTTGCTCTGTCCAAATGTCAAATAGTGTGCAAATCTCTAGGGAGGCTGGCATCTTTGTATAGATCCGTTTCTTGGGAGAGTTTTTATAAACTAAGTAAATACTGAGAATCCCACATGAGGAGATGGACTTGTCATAAAACAATTGTCACAATCCTGATCCCCCTCTCATAACAAATGTAGACATGTCAACACCTGATCTGGAGGATGGATCGCTGTATCAGAGGAAGGGAAGGGAAGAAGTTGGGGTTCCCTATAGTCAGAGGCGTAGCTTAGGAGCTGCAATTCAAGTTTTACATTGGGGCCCCCCAAGCACTCTATACATTACAATTGATACAATTGATCAGAATAAAATCTATTGGAAATCGATCTAAATGCATTATTGGACCATTAGATCCAATGCAACTCTATAGGCCATCGATCTGCTGCCAGCAGCAGATCGACCTAGATTTTTCATCCTGTCAGATAGATCAAATCAATCAAATCGATCGAAATGTCCACAAATCAATCAATCGATTTGATAGAGTCAATTTCTGATCGATTCCATAGAATCGATCGATCGATGGCTGAAATCGACCAGTGTATGGGCCCCTTTATTACTCTCTGCATGACTCCAAACTTATGTATGGAAAGCCTAGTTAGAAAACAACTGTATAAATACTTTATTTAACATTAGAAGTGGAAAAAAAATCACTGGAAACATCTTACAGACTATGACTTTATCCTAAGTGCATTTTTTATGTCAGACATTGCCCCTTTTTTTACATTCTGACCTGCTGGATACGCCAACAGAAGTTGTGATGTGAGTGCAGAGAACTGAAAAAAACACCAGAGTGTAGCTACCGAAAGGACACATTTTAGAGACCATGCTGCCAAGGCTTCCGATTCACAGGCTAGCTGAGAACTTTTGTTTTGTTAAGTCCTGCTTTAAATAAGTCAGAATGTCTAGCATTTATCAGAAGACCTTCACTCTTATGTTTTTCACCCAGACAGTTTAATATATGAACAAAGTTTTCTCAATGTCAGGATCTTTTTCTTAGCCGGAATTTAACATTTCAGAACTGGTAAGTTTTTACCTCTGAGACCTATTCTTCCATCATTTATGATTTTACAACTTGCAAAAAGCTTCTGTGTACATTCTGTTTGATATTCCATTTTTTTCCCGCTGAAGAAAATGTTGATGACTAGCTCAGATCTTGTCCGGATTAGAAAACTGAAGCTGATAAGCAAGGCAGATGTCAAACTTCATCATGAGCCTTTATTACTTTTTATTGACTTAGACATGTAAGACATATTTGCCTTGTCTTTAACTTGTAAAGTTAAAATCTCTGAGTTGATAGGTAGCACTTATCTTCACCTCAATCTACCCCTATGCACACATGCAATTATTTAACGCTCCTTTGCAATTCCTTCATCACGATACCATTTTACATTATATTCTGTGTTTAATTATATAATGTTTGCCAGCCGTTAGGCACATTTATGACAGAAACCATTCTGAGATAGTTTGTTAGCTGTATGCGGAGGAAGAGTTGCTTTGTGGGGATGAGTGGCAGAACTGGAATATAAGGTGGAACACATTGAAGTCAATGGGGAATTATTTGTAAATCTCATCTTCTCCAGTGACGTCAATGCATTCTGCCTGGCTTCCAAATACCACTGATAATCCTTACTATGTGCAGAGCCAATCAACCTAGCACTGAGATCAGAAAGATTATATTTGTGAAGTCTTTGATTAAATGACAGCCACAGGGAACTGGCAGATCAGTGCTGGGTCAGGTGGGAACATGTGAAGTTATGGTCAGTATGTAACATGGCCCCATGGCTGGTTTTTGAAATGTAGCTAGCAATGTGGTCATTTGGTCTGTGCAGCTCTGTGATCCATTAGTCTTTATAAAATGGTGGTAATCAGGGGTGTGTGGTATCTGCCAAGGGGAAATTGATTTTTGATGCCAGGCTGCCTGGCTGAGAAAAGGATCAAGATGAACTGGGGCCCAAGACCAGGTACTAGCCTCTACTTCTCCATATTATTTGTGCTAAGCTGAGATAGGAAAATTAGCCCCTTCATGCCCACTAGGCCCCAGGCAGTTCCCTAGGTTGTCTTGTGGATGATCTTGTTCTGGCCTGGCTAAAAGTTTGGTGTATAAGAGTTTGTGTTGTTGCAGCTGCAGGCACACATCCAAAGCCAAAACTTAACTTCAATAAATAGGTAACAAATTGTCCACCTTCATGTGTATGAGGACACTTCCACTGATCCAGGTGTACCTTGCTCTCTGCTGCCCCTTTTCCATCAACCATGATGAAATGTACTTTCATCATACAATGCTAAGGGTTTAAACACCCCTCAAAAGAGGGCTCAGGTGTTTCATCAGTTTCACAAACTTAAGGCATCTGTCTTGGCCATTCAAGAAACTCACTTTCACTCCAATTCTCTGCCTATAGTCAAGTAACAGTGGTATATCAGATGGTTCGACAGCACTAACCCAGAAAGTAAATCTAACGGGGTTTTTATCGGTCTACATGAGAACCTTAATGCCTACATAAGAACCTTAATGCCATAGTCCTGGTTGAGTTGATTGGTACCCAAGGTAGATACCCATTAGTTAATATAAGAATGGCTCATTTATATATGACCGGTGCTCACGTATAATTCCCTAACCTAGTCCCAACTCAGAAATTAGCTATCTCTAGCTATCCCTCCAAACTAGCTGCTTTAACAGAGGGGCATATTTTACTTAGCGTAAATTTTAACTTTACCCTAAGCTCATTGCTAGAATCCCATAATCTGTGGTTTTTAAATCCCTCCTTGTGTTCATTAAAAGTAAACTCTATCTTCTGCTCCTGATAGACACATGGAGTATCCTGAATCCCACCGTGTAGAACGTTTTTTTTTATTACCCAATCCATAAATCTTACATAGTATTGCATTGACTATATTATGACATCATAGAAATGATCAACGTGTGCAGGTTGAGATTGTATCCACAAGCTCCTTTGCCTCCCCTGTCATCCTGATGCATGTCCCAGACTGGTTTCAGAGTGGGCAGGCTAATCAGTGGGTATTGGTGGAAGTGCCTCATAGAGCACAATGTTATTAGCGGCTTTTACAGTGCCCACAGTATAATAAGGGCACACAATATTTTTCAACAGCAATAGGATATGAATATGAAAAACATAGGGATATTCATATAATGGCAATAGAAAGTCTCAATATACAAAATCATAGAGTGGATAGTGGAAGTCTCAATTCGAAAAAAATAGGGGAATTCATATAATGACAATAGGAAGTCTCAGTATGAAATTCACATAATGGAAGCCTCTGGGTGCCCACATTTCCCTGCAATGCCACTAATCGTGGCTTTGCGCCGGGAGGGGGGGTGGGGTTGTTTAAGGGTTAGGCACCACTGGGTGAAGGGTTAGGTTTCAGCATAGGGAGGGTTAGAGGTTAGGCAACGGTAGAAGGAGGGACAAATCATATAACGGCAATATGAAGTCTTAATACAAAAATCATATAATGGAAGTCTCAATACAAAAAAAAAGGGGGATTCATATAATGACAATAGGAAGTCTCAGTATGAAATTCACATAATGGAAGCCTCTGGGTGCCCACATTTCCCTGCAATGCCACTAATCGTGGCTTTGCGCCGGGAGGGGGGGTGGGGTTGTTTAAGGGTTAGGCACCACTGGGTGAAGGGTTAGGTTTCAGTATAGGGAGGGTTAGAGGTTAGGCAACGGTAGAAGGAGGGACAAATCATATAACGGCAATATGAAGTCTTAATACAAAAATCATATAATGGAAGTCTCAATACAAAAAAAATAGGGGAATTCATATAATGGCAATAGGAAGTCTCAGTATGAAATTCACATAATGGAAGCCTCTGTGTGCCCACATTTCCCTGTAATTTCACTAATCGCGACTTTGCGAGGGGGGTTATTTGAGGGTTAGGCTCCACGGGGTGAAGGGTTAGGTTTCAGTAGAGGGAGGGCTCTGTGTAGGTTAGGTCATAGTAAAATATCGGTAAAGGTTACTAGTCGGAATTAAGAAGTCACTTTCTCTCTGCCTATGCATGGCTAAATTCAGCACGCAGAAAATTCAGTTAATTACATATATATGTATATACATATATATATATATATATATATATATATATATATATATATATATATACACTGTATATACCTGCATATATATCACAGGCCTCATAATACATGTTTACAGATAAAACAGAATCTGTGCAGGTTCAAATTACAAGTGTTGCTGAAAACTGTTGCTGAAAACACAGAGAGAACACTAAATAAAAAAATACCATATAGTCAGCGTCAATTTGGCTGAAAGGCCCTGGGCAAAGCAGGGTTATGTTTCAAGCACTCATTAAACTGAGAACTTTCCCACAGATGTCCGGTTTTGATGATTATGTCAGAAACAGCAAAACCATCTAATGATCCTTCAAATACCACACACATAAGCCATTTTGTTTATACTGTACCTGCAGGAAATGGCCTGCAAATTCCAGTTTCCATTTTGGAGAGCAGCAATCAAAATGGTGGTAAATGAAGAGAGCAGGCACAGTAGTAATAAGAAAAGTTTGTTAAATAGAAATTCTACTATTCTGAGAAAAAGGCATTTGCTTCAGTTCATTTATGTACAATGCAAGGATTATCTACTTACATGTACATCTGTAAAACATATAGGGCTTGATTCACTAACCAGCACTAAGCCGGTTAGTGTGCCTTATCACTTAGTGGGCACTTACTACAGCGCTAACCTTATCTGAGGTTAGTGTGCCTTATCTGAGGTTAGTGTGCCTTATCTGCAGTTTGCGATGTAGCTTTGTTCATCTTTTACTGTGCACAAAGCTATTTAGTGTGCACAAAGCTACTTAAGGCACACTAACTCAGATAAGGCACACTAACCTCAGATAAGGCACACTACCTCAGATAAGGCACACTAACTGGTTTAGCGCCGGAAAACTCTTTTTTACTCCGGCGCTAACACTTACGGTAGTGCCGGTTAGTGAATCAAGCCCATAGTGTATAGGCAAAACAGTTATTTAAAGGATACCCGAGGTGACATGATGAGATAGACAAGAGTATGTACAGTGCCTAGCACCCAAATAACTATGCTGTGTTCCTTTTTTTCTTTCTCTGCCTGAAAGATGGCACTTTGGTGGTGGCGGCTGACTGAGTGTTAAGTGGGGTGCCAGAATCAGAGCAGGAGGAGGAAGATATGTCACACTTCCGTGCAGAAGCTAAAAAAAATGAGGTGTTCTGTGTTAAATAGTCAACTACGTCCTGAAAATATTGGGGGTTGATGGCACGTGCCGCACAAAATCACAACACTGCGACCTCAAACAGACCTGCCAGGTGGCTTGCCTCTGACTTTTGTTTTGTCCATATTGGGGTGGATGAAGTGAAAGGTATGCACTGACTTGACTAATACAATATGCAGTCAGTCACACAGGTGCAGTTAACAGGTATGCACGGAGTGGTATATCACACTGCGTGTGCTCACGCAGATAGGTGGGTACACTGTGAACAACAGGTAGGTATATGCAGTGATGGGTATTATAATGTGCTCCTGGTACATTAGTATCTATACCACCAAGGGGCCCAAGGCCAGCTGCAACTGACAATAGCCTAACTAGGCTTTCCCTATAGGTCTCTGCACAGCAGCTATCCCTTCTCTAATTACTGCAGGCACATGAGTGAGTGAAAAGCCTGGCGCTACCTGCCTTTTATAAGGGGGAGGGCCTCCAGGAGGGAGTGTAGCCTGATTGGCTACAATGTGCCTGCTGACTGTGATGTAGAGGGTCAAAGTTGACCCTAATGATGTAGTATAGGAGGCGAATTGAACCGTCATAAAGTTCGCGTTCGGCCGCGAACCACCGAAGTTCACCAGGAACCGTTTGCCAGCGAACCGTTTAGGCCATCTCTAGCCCAGACATGATCCAAACCTACTGGCAGTTTTTTTTTACTATATGATTAAAAAAATAAAAATGAATAAATCCATATACAAGTAGCAAAAAAGACAATGAGATGACCAGACACAGATTGACAATAAACACACTGGAATGTAATTTGAAGTGAATTGTTGCCAAAGACCAATTTACATCCCAGCATCAGCTAGAAAGGAAGCAAGAGTGGTCTGGTATTTATTAATGATACTGTGCTGGATGAATCCCAGAACATCAAGGTTTATACCATTAAGATGAACTGCTGTGAAAAGGTCTAATGGTCACCACAAAGAAACAACCAACATTGCGGAAATTACTTTACCAGCGACAAACGATGAGTCTTTGCAATGATACCGATATTTCAAACAACCAACTCATATAAATACTGCACAGTTATCTAAGTTGATCTGCTAGATGGTTCAGAAAAAATGTCCATTATCAGTAGCTGGTCATTGGCCTCAATTCACTAAGATCATGCTGGAGATAATAAGGCAAGAGAAAACTTACCTTCACACAGTGAGAGAGTTATCTTATCTCTTCATTCCTTAAGTTACCTCCTCTGTAGTTAAGTTACCTCCTCTGTAGTTATTTTCACATGCAGTTAATTAACCTGTTTTTAACTCTGGAGTTATTTTAAGGATTGGAGAGTTAACTTAAAGACAGAAGAGTTAACTTTAGGTTTGCCTGAGGTAAAATGTTTCCTGAATACTACATGCCTTATCACCATGGTAACAACTCTAGAAGAGTTATTAAAGACAGGAGATAATCTTAGTGAATTGAGGCCATTGTCATTTGGCTACACTTTTTGCACGATTGTCATCTGATATGTCATTTGTTGGTCATTTCAAATAACTTTTGTTGAGTGTGACTAGGTACAAGACTTGAGACAGCAGGCATGGATGCAAGAAAAAGTAGAGGAAGTGCCAAGGCAGGATAAGCCCCTGCACTAGATGTACTAAAAACAGATGGCTGAGGTGGCTAACACTGGGAAATGCTACCAGGGGCTAGAAAGAACTGGACTGTTACCATTACCAGCACTGAGCTACCATCACTGGAACTCTTGTATAATACTCACTGCGTGAGAAGGGCCAAAAACATTATCAAGGACAACACTCACCCTGGAAATGCCTTGTTTGAGCTCCTTCCATCAGGTAAACATTTTAGATCAATCCACACACACACAAACAGACTGAAAAACAGCTTTTTCCCATCCGCCATACACGTGATCAAATCTGAATCCTCTCCAAAATAATTAACACTGTGTACAAATTGTATAAATATCTGTAATACCTGGCATACTTGTATAATTTCTTCTCTTCCTACCTTTGTTACTATCACTATGCTCCCTATAAGCACCGTGGGGTTTTCATGAAAAGTAATTTCGTTGTGTCACACAATGACAATAAGGTGCTTGAATTGAATTGAATTGAATTGTTTGGAAATCTGCCACCTGATATGATCACCAGTGATTGTTTTGGTGACAATTTTTAAGCAGGTGAACAAGGAGTAAAAAAATAAACACAGTACAAATACATTTTAAATGGGTCAGCAAATTATTAACTTTGTCAGGTTTACACTTAGCAAAAAAGAGCCACATATTTATTTAACTTCTGTATTCCAAAAATTCAAAAGCGCAGTAATAGCCAGTCAGCTATTATGGACTGGATGTCCACAATGCTAGGCATTAAACGCCAGTGTCTGATGGTTATTGAAAAAAAAAAGCTTTTTAAGTAAAAAGTCTTCAGCTATCTGCATCTCTAGCAAAGCAGACTTCACTTTGACATAGACGCAAAATAAGAAGCGAAAAAGAAAGGAATTGTGATGCAAATGAAAACATTTACTATGCTGAAAAAAATATACTTTCATGTAAAAGCCTAAAGCAAGCTCTGAGAAAAATTGACTGAATTTATTTCATACACAAGAGATCAATGCCCGCTGCACTGCAAGACCACATTTCTCAATACACTCTGGGACAGAAAAAAGAAAACATCAATACTTCAGGACAATATTATGAGAAAATTCAATTTACCGGATGTCACACCATTAAAGTAATACAAAACATTTTAAACATTTTTTTCCTGCAAACCCGCTGCATGCGGGATGGAGCCAGTGTCATATATCTGCCTGGCTGACTGGCCAGGCCGTTTGGCATTTACTGTCCAAGAATGTCCAAGCTACAAACACAAAATGAGACTCATTAAGTTATGATAAGTTTTGAGCTGTCAACAGTACAGTGTCACTTGTGAAAGGAGCACAACAGAGCAAAGGCAGGGGGTCAAAGCTTGATTTTCAGGGGTGCATTACAGGGATGACAATATACAACTGCTTCATAGAAGTGTTTAAAGGACTATTTCCATTCTATTGCAGTGCTAATATTTATTTCAGAATATGCAAACTGGTCAGTGATTACTGGGCCTTTCTTATAGCAAGGCAACCATTGGTGTTCATATAATACCCATAAAGGAAAAAGGTATACATTTATAAAGAGCATTGCGTTAATTTTGGAGCCAGGGAAAGCCACTAGTAGAATAAAGGTGAAATTACCAAGATTCTAATATTGGCAGTGGCTAATTCTGACAAAACATTAGAATTTTTTACCTACATTTACAACCTAACCTAAGCCTATACTCACACTAACTCTTCCTCTATGAAGCCTAACACTAATCAACCATTGCCCCGCTGCAGTCCACCATGAATGCGGCAGCCAGAATTATCCACTGCTCCCATCGCTCCACCACGGCGGCTCCCCTCTGTGAATCCCTCCACTGGCTTCCTATCCAGTACAGAATCAGATTCAAGATAATGTGTCTGACCTACAAATCTGTCCACAAAACCTGTCCAACCTACATTTCCGATCTTACACAGAGGTACACACCTAGCCGCTCACTCAATGAACTTCGCCTGACCGCCCCCCGCATCACCCAGTCCCATGCACACCTCCAGGACTTCTCAAGCTGTTCCAACACTATGGAACTTCCTACCTCCACCTATTAGGGCACCCCCCTCCTTCAACATCTTCAAGAAGGCACTCAAAACTCACCTTTTAACTCTGGCCTACCACCCCTCACACCCCTTACAAGTTTGTCTTGTATTCCTGTATTGTCTTATTGCTGCATGTCACCCCTAAATATTGTCTGTAACCTTAACTAATGTCCAGCACTGTTTAAGATGTTGGCACTTTATTAATACAATAAATAAATAAACACCTCTGCAATATCCACCAATATCTATCACTAAACCTAAGCCTATACCCTCACTAACCCTTCCTCTTTGAAGCCTAACACTAACCGATCATTACCTCTGCAATATCCACCAATATCTATCACTAAACCTAAGCCTATACTTACACTAACCCTTCCTCTAAGAAGCCTAAAGCCCCATCTACACAATACGATTCTTTGTGCGATTCAATTATGATTCTATTTACTCTCCGATTAAATCCGACATGTCTGATTGGGATTCAGTTCGATTCAATTCAATTTGCCATTGTTTTGCAACGGCAAATCGTATTGAATCGAATCCCGATTGGACATGTCGGATTTAATCGGGTCGTAAATAGAATCGTAATTAAATGGCACAAAGAATCGTATCGTGTAGATTGGGCTTTACACTAACCGATCATTGCCTCTGCAATATCCACCAATATCTATCACTAAACCTAAGCCTATACCCACACTAACCCTTCCTCTACGATCACAGAAAAGAATGTTGGCACTGCAGACACAACCATGTATTACTGGAGGTGAAAGAGGCAAACTGCATCAGTTAGATCCAATTGTGGCCACCGCATGCATGCTCTGTCCTATAGCAAGTCTCTGGCAATGAGGGCAAAAGAAGGCATGGTTGGCACTGCTTGCTGTGTCGTTTATTGAACAGCATGAACAGATACAAAAGCTGTGGCTTCCATAGAAGCGTGGTTGTGGGAAACTAGTGTCAGGCTCTCTCTATCCCTTGTACCGCACAGATTGACCAGAGCTTGTATGTGATCCTTGCTTGTAACCTGCACAGCTTTTATGTCTGTTCACACTCTTCAATATACCACACAGCAAGCAGTGCCGATCATTCCCTCTTTTTCCCACCCTTCCTCTATGATGCCTAACACTAACTAATCAAACCTGCTGCAATATCCACCAATATCTGACACTAAACTTCGTAGGGGAAGGGTTAGTGTAGGTATAGGCTTAACACTAACCAATCAACCCCGCTGCAATATCCGCCGAAATCTGTCACTAAACCTAAGTCTATACCCACACTAACCTTCCCTCTAGGATGCCTAACAGTAACCAACCCCACTCCTGCTGCAATATTTGCAGATATGAGCACTGCTTTCCTCTGCTAAATACTCTACTTGTCAATATCCATCGCTACCAGTTAAGTTTTTTTCATTGGCACTGGCGGCAGCCAAACTGCACAGTGGGCACCACTATAGTCGCAATTAACATTGCGGTCTATGCGGCACCCATTCATGGACAAAAGGTCCAGAGATCAACTAGTAATGAGCCAAAAATCATCCTAACATTTACATTTCTATTGGCACAGACAGGAATACAATTGCATTGCCCCTGGGACACTGCAGCTGGCTAATTAACCAGTTTAATTAACCAATAGCCAGCTATGCCGTTCACCTTCCCCCTCTCCTTTCCATCGGAATGTACATGCATCTTGGATGACCTGAATGTGTATTTCCTTTCACTGCTTGAATGCACACTGCTAAAATGATTATGAACAAATGTACTGTATAAGCTGGTAAAAGTCTTCTGTGTGTGCTGGGCTTATGTTTATTTTCACCAACATAGATAAAAAGGTGATAAAGCACTGTGATCAATGGTGTGTACCGCTTAAACATTCTTTATTTTGGTTTTTAAGTCATTTTCATAACAGAGGCAACACGATCAATAACAAATTTACAGATTAACATAAATGTGTCCATTGGAAAAGATTACAAAATAATAAAATAAACAAAAATTATAATACTAATTATGCTGCAACATAAAATGCTAGAAAACGTATACACACTATGCAGTATTTATGTCATACTTAAATATATATGGCATGGCAGTCAGATTTAAGGCTCAGACAAACCTGCAATAACGGTCATACTTAATGAACATGTGTGATCATTTCAGGTGGCTTTTTCGCCATAGAAACAAGTTGTTCTCTCACTGCCAATCAGCATGTTATATTCTATGGGCAGGGGAAGGGCGGAAAAGCACACACGAGCTGCTGGAGCTTCTGCTTGTAATACATGCATTTTGATTGGTCAGGGTAAGTGACCGGGCCCCATACTTCACTGCCATAGACCAGGGTTGGGGTGATGATACCATCAGTATTTTTATCCAGACTCTCACTGGTGGTTTTAGGTAGTACAGTTGCTTTCTGAAGGCATAAAGTTCTGCAGGCTTTTTCTTTCAGGGCCTCTACTGCTGGCTTCAAGCTTCCTCATTTGGTGACCTCCAGCCCCAGGTAGGTGTAACTGTTGGCTGTCACCAGTGTGAGCCATCTAATGTAAATGAGGAGATGGAGCTTTTATTTAGGTGCTTCCTCTGGAATACCATCACTATTTGGTTTCTTTAGCTTGATGGGGAGTGCTCATGTGATACAGAAACTCTCTAGTTCTGCCAGACTATTGTGAAGGCCCCTCTCCCCCCTCTGGGTTGCACTCAAACTAGTTGCTGATTCCATCTGCAGTGGCTCTGCAGTTCTGGCCAGCTCAGGATTGAATAATTACCATTCACCTGTGTGGGAATCTGCATGTCTGCTCCCATTGGATGACCTCAGTATAAAGATCTGCTTCCTGCAGGGCTCCTCGGGCTATCATAGTTTCAGATCGGTCTGTTACTCTGTCTGGGCCCCCTCGTTCCTTGTCCGTGTGGACTGCACTGACTCCTGCGCAGGGGTCAGTGAGTCCTTCCAGTCCTGCTCTTGTTATCAGTAACTGTTAATTTGCTAGTCTTGCATCATATATTGGTTCATCGCCAAAATATATGCATACTAGCGTGATTGTTATTTTCATTATATTCGTGTTACGTAACTCATCAGTGTCGCTGATATATGCGTACTCGAACTGTTTATATCCTGTGTTCAGTCAGTCAACTTCCAGCACGTTTTGGTAGGTTGCGCGTATCGTGATCACCCATGCTTAGCTAGTTCAGTCCTGTTCCTGTTACCTTGTGTGGATTGCGCTCACTTCTGCGTAGAAGTAGCGAATCTAGCACGTTTTGGTAGGTTGCGCGTATCGTGATCACCCGTGCTTAGTTAGTTCAGTCCTGTTCCTGTTACCTTGTGTGGATTACGCTCACATCTGCGCAGAAGTAGCGAATCCTTCCTAGTCCTGTTCCTGTTACCTTGCGTGGATTGCGCTCACTTCTGTGTAGAAGCGTCGAATCCTTCTGAGTCCTGTTTCTTGTATTGTTCCAGTTCCTAGCTAGCATTCCTTGCTTATATATTGGTTCATCGTCGATATATACATATGTTAGTCAGTCATTTGTAGCTTCATTGATAGCTGTAATTGTAATACGCTAGGAATATCGTATCCATTGTATTAAAGTATTGTTTGTGGTTGCTCGGATATACGTCTGCTCTGTGCGCCACATCTCCTACGGGAGTCTGTCCTCTCCTCCACTAACCTGGGGATATCCTGGTTTCTTGTGCTAACTTGTGTACCTCCTTCACGTCAGGATCCGCATTGTGTGCTGACCGTGGAGAATATACCACCAAGCGTAACATTAGCCTGTTGAATTCCCCCTCATTTGTGTCTAATCACAAGTTGTAATGTGATCTCTTCCCTGTGTCACATGACTGCCACAGCAGAGATGGCAGATAAGCTCATTTGAAAGCACAGGCTGTTAACAATATGTCTGCTTCCATGAATCAGGAAGTAGAAACAGTGCAGATTTATTTTAGGATTTGTATCAGTTGTAACAAAGAAATTATTTTTTTGTTTAAAGGTTATTATGTTGTTGCATATCTTTTAGAGCAGAGAGGAATTCTGTGTTCAGGTCCGCTTTAATGTATATTAAAGGCTTACAATCTAATGCCTGGCTAAAGCTATGACATGTGTCTGTATGCGTTGGTGCACTGCTCTGTAGCTCCAGGCTATTGACAATCCATACAGAGCTTAAGACTAGAAAAAATGCTGTATTATCTCACCAGTAGTACAGCAGATTGATGATTTATAGTGAATTTATGAATTTCAACTAATATACAGTGTATAAGATTTATTCAAGCATTAAAGCGGACCCAAACTAAAAATTTTTTTAATTCAAAATATTTAGTTACACCACTCTGACATATACATAAACACTCCTTCAAGCCTATGATCATTTCAGTGCATGCTTTTCACCCTTCTCTTTTCATAACTAGGGTTATACAGGTGGCAGGCAGCCATTACTTCTGAGCTTAGTAGGAGGTTTTAGATCATGGGTGTGTTTGTCATCAGCTACCGTCCCTCACAGGGGTGTCCTCTATGTGAAATCTCACACAAGCTGAGATCACCTTCCCTGTGACATCATCAGTAGTAGCCTGTGTTTTGTTTTTTTATCTCCTCCACCAGTCTGCCGGATTCTGTCCGGGCAATAATAAAGGAAGGGAGGGGTTCCTCCAATAAATGTAAAATATTTTATATTCGTCATATGCAGCTGAAAAAAGGCTGCTATTTATTATTATAAGTTAGAAAATAGATTTTATTTCTGAAATCTTGTATTTTTAATTTGGGTCCAATTTAAGGAGCTTGTATTAATGTATAGTCTTTTTAAAAGTGAATGTATTAATCTACTGCTTTTGTGCTTGTTGCCTGCCTTAATTTACTATCACTATCGCTGGCTATTTAATGCATATAGAGTGACCACTGCTGCTAATGCAATCACTCAGGCGTATCAAGTGTCAGAACTGCGGACAAGACCTCCTTTATTGTCCTCCACTCAGTAAGTACTGAAAAGCCTCTTTCTTGCCTCTATCTGTCAGACTAGTAAGTGACTGTCCTTTTCAAATCAATAGGAGACAAGATCTGATCTATTCAAATTCTTCTTGAATTCAGTAACTCTTTGTTCCTTGCATATCAAAAGATAAAGACTGGATTAAAATGAAGTCCTGTGTGTGCTCTAATGAAAGTCACAGGGAAACTGATGGCTGTTAAAGCTGCTGATGAGCATCACTACCAATCTGACAGCCCCTCCGCTCTCATCATTACCTTAGGAAATAACATGCCAGTGAAAGAGCAATTTACAGTAGGGCTATGCTTAATCTGGTTTGTTTATGTCAAATATATTGGAAATGCCACTGACATATGCATGCACATATAACACAGTCAGGAGGTGTGCGAGAGAGTGAAGCTTGTTTTTCAACATCAAAGAATTCACGAAAAATAAAATCAATGCCAAGATGACATTTCAAATATATAACTTTATTATTTAAAAATCATTGCATCGAAGACCTAGTACATTAAAACTGTGCTGGAAGAAGTGATTTAATACACAATCCTACAGCTTTGAGAGAAAGTAGTGACTCATTGTAGCATCAAAATAAAGTAAGTTGATGCACATAACATAATTTCACTTATTTATTGAATTTTGGATAGCAAGTGTTATTTGGCCTTTTTTCCCTTGACTATGATTTTTAAGCAAACTTGCAGACTGGAGAAAAACTCTACAATCTCACGACCTGCGCTTACCTGATTTGATAGTGAAATTAGGCAGGGTGCCAGCAATTTTTTCCCCCTTTAAGATAGGCATTGCCAAGAACCCAGAAGATCTGGGGCACCTTTAGGAATGTAATTGCACTGTGGCAAAATATTGTCATTGACCTAACAGTGCTGTGAGTATGTCTGAATCATGTATGTGAACGTAGCAGGTGTGTAACTGAAAGTCAGTGGTGCCCCCTCACCTTCACACAACTTTGGAATAAAAGGGCTTCCCTAGTATTACCCTAACAACATAGTAAGGCAGCGTGTCCACTGAAAACAACATAGTTAAGCAGTTCCCCAAATAATATATATATATATATATAAGTATATATATCTTCCATGGTATATACATATGTACTATGTATATACAGTACCTTAGATAACATTAGTAGGTAGAGTGTCCTCCAGACGACATAATTGGGTAGCATAATAAGCCGGCATGTACATGCAGATAACATAAAAGACAGTGTGCTCTCACAAGCAACATAATCAGAAAGCTATACAGCATCATCCCAAACAACATAATTAGGCAGCTTATTCCCAAAAAATATTATAAGGCAGAATGTACTCCAAAACATCACGGTTAGGCAGAATACCCACTTTAAGAATGCAATTATGTAGAGTGCACAACCCCCGACAATATAAGGCAGAATGTACTTCCAGCATAACTGAGAAAAGTGTCCCTACACAAAATTAGGTAGCACATCCCCCTAAAAATACATAGCTGGTGTGTCCCCAAAACATTAGGCAGCATATCCCCAAAACATAACTAGGCAGTATATCTCCAAAACATCATTAGGGAGTGTCCAACCAAAAATATTATGGGTCATTGGCACCTCAAAATACTTTGACATACAAAATCCCAGCTAAAATTTATTAGGTCTGATTGACAATTAATAAAACTGTCCCTGTTTCTCTCAGGGAGGCAGTGAGGAAAATGCTGTGTAAGAGTCATGTCTATTCCTACTGTATTCTTCAGCATACTGTCACGGCAATTGGAACAACTTCATGCATGTTTCCATGGTAGATGAAGTAGGCATTCCTGTAAAATTATGGCTGAGCTCTGTCACTGGAGTTCAGAAGGGTGGTATTGGAGCTGCTATGGCACGAGCATTGTTAAAACAGGGCAGCAGGAGATTTGGGCACAGCCGGCATCGCCATAGACCGTAATAGAAATTATGGCTATAGCGGTGTACACAGTGAATAACTTCAGTGCCATCAGAAGACAGAGCTTACAGGAGTTCTTTGGCATGTTTAAAAAAACAAAAACTGGCACTTGCCTGGGGGCTTCTATAACCCCCTGCAGCTGTCATATCCCATGCTGTCCTCCTACGATACTCCGTTCCCTGACGCTGGTCCCGGTCTAATTGCGTGTCTAACTAGACTGCGGCTGTGCGGCCGTGCGTGGGAGCAAGCACGTGCGGACACGGCCATGCAGCTGCAGTCTAGTTAGACGCGCAATAAGTTCCCAATGACGTGCGCGGGAGCAAGCATTATTCGTTTAGTTAGACGAATATTAGACCGGGCCTGGCAGCGGGGAACGGAGGATCGTAGGAGGATGGCACGGGACATGACAGTTGCAGGGGGCTGATAGAAGCCCCAGTTAAGTGTCGGTTTCTGTTTATTTAACCCCTCTGCAGAACCGCTTTAAGTTACTTTTAAAACACTGTAGTTCGCAATAGCTGGCAGCTGAATTACATCATTCCCCACCATCCACATTGACCTGGAGGGGGAAAGCAATTAACGCTGCCTGGACTTGTGCAGGAGCAGGGTAAGGGCCGGTTCACACTTGCGGTTCTCTGCCAAACGGACCGGATGACCTGACCGGATCCGGACCGGATCCGGATCGGAACCGTACGGTTCTGATCCGGATCCGATCCGGATCCGGTCAGGTTGCATCAGGTGTTCATCAGGATGCGATCCGGATCCGTTTGGCAAAAGATAGTAGAAATAGAATAAAAATGTTGGGGTCTGGGAGGTCAGCAGAAGGTGGACCTGTGGAATCAGGCCCTCCGCTGTTTAGCACTCACCTCCACCTCCGACATACTGACAACATCTCCAGCACATTTAAAGTCACTGCTGCTCCACTCCAAAATGCTTGCCCATGTGTCCCCATCCAAAATCGCCGCTACAATACGCATAGGAAGTGGGGTAGAACATCCGGATTTTTAGCCAGTGTGTTGTGCGCTCTCCGGTTCTCATTGGTTTGTATTGGCCGGATGGTGCAGTCCGGCTCCGCTCCAGTCCGGACCAAAAAATAGCGCATGTTGGGTCTTATGCCGGAGTCCGCATCCGGTCCGGATCCGGTCCGGACGAAACGGACACATGTGAACGGACGCATAGGCTTTCATTGCTATGCCGTGCGTCCGTTCCGTCCGTTCTGCATGCGGTCCGGCTCCGGCACGGCGATTCCGGACGATTTCGCATGGCAAGGAGCAATGCAAATTTAACCATGTCACTGCCTGTGTTAAGTTCCATTGGCTTTCATGCGAAATCGCATGCGAAATCGCGGGGAAATCCGCATGACAAAGCCGCATGCGATTTCCCTATTGAATACATTAGCGGCGATTCGCCCGCATTCCTGCCGCACGCGAATCTGCACGACCCTGTCGTGCAGATTTTCCCCGCACCGAAAAACGCCGCCGCCGCCGCACACGTGGAAACAGCCCCATCCACTAACATTAAGTATGCAAGTATGCGAATCCGCATGCAGTGCCCGCATGCGGATTCGCTATAGTGGAAACGAGCCCTTAGGAGAAAACTCAGGAGAACAAGTGAATTGCATATGGGCCCTGATCTCTTAACTTTGATTGTGTCATGTGACGACTTGTGGTGGATTCATCATTATAGCCCAAAATCAAAGCAACGGTTGAGTATGTGGCAACAAATGAATTTGACATTCCCAGAAAAGTTCCTTGATGCACATGGGGCCATATGCAATTCACTTTTTCACCCGAGTTTTCTCGTAGGAGATAATTTTTCATCATCGATTTAAAATAACTTTCCAGCACTTTTCAGCTAAAAAAGTACTAAAAAGTAGCCGAAAAAGTACTATCAAAATTATTTTGAGTATTGTCTTGCTTATTGATGACTTAAATGGCATTTTATTTGAAAGTTTAAAAATATCTCCTAGGAGAAAACTCAGGTGAAAAAGTGAATTGCATATGCCCCATGGTGTGATTCCACAGCACTGCATTCTCAATGGACAGAAAGTTAAGTTGCATGAAGCAATGAGGAAGAAGGGGTTTGCACAAACAGTGGTTTTTGCTCCATGACAATGCCCTGCTAAGTATTGCTGCTGCATTGGCAGGACTTGCTAAAATTGGCAGAACTGCACTGGAACAACCACATACATTTATTGTAGCCGCTGGTGAACTTGGGTGTTACATATTGCTTTGCTTATTGTTAAAATATTGGTAATATTTCCTCGCCTAACACTAACCTCTCTGCTACCTTATTGCCAAACACTAACCTCCCAGCTCTCCGCGTACATGCTACACTGTCGATGAGTTGGGTGCAGGGTGGGCCGAATTATGTCTCTCCCTGCTGCCGCTAAACTCCCCGACGGTGTTAAATACTATTCCCCCTCCAAGTCATCGCAGCTCAGAATGAGGTGCAATTCAGGGTCCGGTGATCGCCGGAGCCCCGAATTACTCTTACGCGCTCCACACAGCATAACATTGCTGCTATCGTGCTCCTGGTTTTAGCGCCTAGCGGTGAGCGCCATGCGCCGAAACTACCTGCTTCGCTTTCTTCTGCCTGACACTTACCTCCCTCTTCACCACCCTGTCGCCTAACACTAACCTCCTTCTCAACACCTAACACTAACCTCTCTTCCCGCTACCTTATAACCTAACATTAACCTAGCTCTCCATACCTAACACAAACCTCCTTCTCCATGCATAACACTAACCTCCCACCCTGATACCTTATCACATAACACTGACCTCCCTCTTCAGGCCTAACACTAACCTACCTTTCCACATCTAACACAAACCTAACTTGCCACAACCTAACTTTAACCTCCTTTCCTACTAGCTAATTGAGTAACACTAACCTCCCTCCCTGCTACCTTATCACCTAACACAAACCCTTGGGGCTATATAGCCTATATAGCCACACCTTGTTTCTATCCCTCAAACTAAATTCTTACCCCTGCGATTATCTGAGTTTTTCTACACTGTTGCTGAAGTCATAATCAATTTGTGCACTTGGCTATATTATAGCCAAGCGGCAATGCCCAACCTAAGCACTAGGCGCCACAAAGCTGGAAATTTGCTTTGCAGTGTGTGTTGCGAAGCAATCTATTGCTTGTCTATGAATTATTTCTAAAATGTTGTAAAAATATATTTTAACCACTTTACCCCCGCGCGTACGTATTTCTCCGCCCCTTTTTCCATCCTTTAAAAACCAGGGACGGAGAAACACGTACTTTCCGCGTTCCCGACGCTGTCCGCGCTCCCGCTCGTAAACACGCCGCCCGCCGCTAGTAAAACCGCCGCCGCCCGCTCGCCCGGAGATCAATGAACGGGAAAATCCATTCCCGTTTGTTGATCTAAGCCCCACAATGACCCGCTGCTCTCCTATGGGCAGCGCGATCATTGTGAGAAGAAACTCACGTGTCCAGCCTCCTTATTCTTCCTCCAAGCTTCCGGAAGGAGGCTTGGAGGTCGCAATAAAGCAAAAAGTTACTGTGGCCATCTTGTGGCCAAATAGTAAACTACACCCTACACATTTTTCACATACAAATAAATGACTTTTACACAAAAAATTAACTCATTACCTCCCACACTCCCCATTTTTTTTTTTTTTGTAATTAAAAAAAATTTCAAAAATTTACAATTAAAAAAAATACATAATTAGTTACCTTAGGGACTGAACTTTTTAAATATTTAAGTCAAGAGGGTATAACACTGTTACTTTATAAACTATGGGCTTGTAATTAGGGATGGACGCAAAACTGAAAAAAATGCACCTTTATTTCCAAATGAAATATTGGCGCCAAACATTGTGATAGGGACATAATTTAAACGGTTTTATAACCGGGACAAAAGGGCACATAAATTTCATGGGTTTTAATTACAGTAGCATGCATTATTTAAAAACTATAATGGCCGAAAACTGAAAAATAATTTTTTTTTCCCCCACATTTTTCCTATTTTCCCATTAAAACACATTTAGAAAAAAATAATTCTTGGCATAATGTCCCACCTAAAGAAAGCCTAATTGGTGGCGGAAAAAACAAGATATAGTTCATTTCATTGCGATAAGTAATGATAAAGTTATAGACGAATGAATGGAAGGAGCGCTGAAAGGTGAAAATTGCTCTGGTGGTCAGGGGGTAAAACCCCTCAGTGGTGAAGTGGTTAAGGATGCAACTTCAAGACAAAAATATTCTGAGCTTGTGGTGTCAGATTTTGAATTAAAAACAGCAACAACAACAAAAACAGTCCCTACTTTTCAATCAGCACTTGTATTAAGATCTAAATCAGAGGGTTAAGCCCTTGCTTATTTTCTGCATTATGAACTCTTAAAATTGAAAATACAGCCTTTATTTTCTATAAAAGCCACTGCAAAGATGAGAAATTAAGATGTAGAGATATAGAACATAAGCCAGGAAACCCCCTGCCAAAATAGCAAGTTTATTTAGCACGCTTATATCTCATTCTGCGTTATCTATTTTAATATTATTGTGTCAAAGCTTGTTTATTCAGTACATGTTTTCATCAACTGAAGCTTATTGTATGAAAGCAGAAAAAAAAAGTCAAATCATGAATGTAAATGCTAAAAGCAAAACAGCCACTGAATGCAAAATTAAGGATTAACAAAAAGTATTTTTTCTGTTTTTCTTAATTAGCTACCGACTTCATTGGAGTGAAATCAATCAACATGCAAAGTAGATACCCCCCTCCTTTTGGTAACATACATACATAATACCTGGAAATTGTGAGCAAAGGTTTGTATTCGTGGCAAAAAAAATATTGAAATACAAAAAATTACTACATTTTAAATTTGCTTTTGCCAGAGTTCCCTGACACTTCATCATAAGCGGCTGTGGGCACTGGGCAGAGAGAAGGGAGCCCAGCATAAATCATCTTTGAATATGCTGCCAAGGGTTCCCATTTGTAATTTGATCTAAGAGGAAATACATATGGCAGCCTCCATATCCATCTCAGCTTGAAAAAAACACAAGAAACTGAGAAATATGAAATATGGTGTATTATTTCAATCAGTAGTGGTAATATAAATAGACACAATGGGTATACTCACAAACACGGGTTGCCGCAAAAGCAACCACTGGAAAGGCAGGTGGAGAGAATTATGACCTGACCCCACTCAGGTATTAAGATGTCGCTCTCTGTAGACAATGTTGGGTCTGTAGCGTGGCCGAGCGCCTCTGTCACGCTACAGCCACGCTACAGACCTAACATTGTAACCTCCAATTTATTGCCTGATGAAGCAGGATAGTGACCCTTGAAACACGTTGCATGTTTGGAGTTTTTAAATACATGTTACTGTGATTTATAGTAACGTCTCCTAGTCCAGTTCTTCTTTCTACGAGGGAGGTGAGTCCACCAACTTCCCCCTTTTAAACGATTTTAACTATTTTATCCTTGTTTGGCGCCTCTGATTTACATATCTCCATATGCATCTCATTACAGATGTCCTTTAAGCACTGGCATTGAGGTGTTCTTTATATGCAGTTATGATATAACACAACATTCTGGAGTATGGTGAGACACATACAAATAAGAATGCAATTTGCTGTTAATACCACGTGTAGAGTAAAGGCAGTCACATGCAGACATTTGTGCAGGCTTGTATGTGGTGGAAACAGTAGAAACTAGACAAGGTTTTATATCCTGGCTGGCTGGGTTCCACTCTGTTACCACTTGACCAGCAATGTCTAAAGACTAAGCTGAACATATTAGACATGATACCTTGATCTGCAGATGATGGGCTCTAATGGCCAGCATACCATCTGCGGAATAGCTGATAGATATTGCTGAAGAAATAGTGAATATTTGCAGAAACTGGGACTGCTGATCCTGTTTCAGTGAAATATTGAAGGTGTGCCATTACTGAAGCAAACACAATCTCTATTTAGATCTGGGTGATGTTACCATAACAATGTGTTCCCAACCGGACACTTGGCTACAAGAACCTGTCCTTTCATACCAGGTTTTTTTTGCTGAAAAATATTCTCTCCCGTTTCAGCTAATAAAACATTGTGTCCATGGGTACCTTCACTAGATTGTCAGATGATCTGAATGTATTACACTGTGAACTCCTCCGAGGAACAGTTGTTTGCTGTATTCCATAAAGCACTGTGAATAATGCCACCAATACATAGATGCATAATAATAATAATAATAATAATTATAATGGCTTGAAACAATTTACAACATCGGTCTGTACTTAAAATAAAAGAAGAAAGGATGCCATAAAATAATGATATGCATTTCCTTTCAATTGTAATTCTATTTACACTAAAATAAATGCTATAAAACATATCAGTGCTACTCAATTGTTTTGTGATAAAATGTTATTAAATATTACCATTCCATTTTAATTTGTTGTCAATATCCAAAACTTCCCACTTAAAGGGGACTATAACCCTGCATTTCAACTTTGCTCTAAAACATTATTTACAGCATATTATATGCAACCAGCATTTTTTTTTTACTAGACCAGCATTGGAAGGGTTACACACAGAGGTTTAAAGTTCCTGGAGAGAAATGCAGACGCATCAGAAGCTTACATAGATACATTTTGTTTACTTAAATGTATCTAAGTGTGGAATGTGACTCACTCTCTCTGACTGTGCAGGAGCTGGAGGACAGTCAAAGAGTGTGTAACATTTCTCACTTGTTACATTCTATTTAGTTAAATGTATCTATCTGAACTTCTGCATATCTCTTCACTGAACTTTAAACCTCTGTGTGTAACCCTTCCAATGCTGGTCTAGTAAAAAAAAATGCTGGTTGCATATAATATGCTGGAAATAATGTTTTAGAGCAAAGTTGAAATGCAGGGTTATATTCTGCTTTAATAGCACTGCACTTATAGTCTAGCCTGGGATCTACACTCCATGATGCAGTAAAAGCAGCCAAGGGATTTTCTATTCTTGTGTGATTAATCAGCTGCACAAAGCAGGAAATCCTGTTAGTTATTTCCCACACACTCAAAAAACCCAAATAACTGGGAGTAACGTGAATAGTACCAGCCTGTGTAAGGATAACAGAGGAGAGGGCTTGGTCATCGTGTATTTAAAATCAAGGCACAAATTAAAATAACATGCATCATTGATCCTAGCTATTTATAGCAATAAACTAAAGGGGTCGCTTATTTGTTATTTTTAGAATGTGTGAAATCACTTTAAGGATTTGTGACAGGTAGAAACCTGTATGCGGGTCAAGTATTTGCAGGTTAGTTGATTTGCAGTTCGGGTTCAGGTAGAATTGGGTAGCAGTTTGGGAATGCATAGTAAGTTAAGTGGGTGCAGGTTTAGTGTGGGTAATGGTGGTTACTAGAGGGATTTCGAGTGGTTTGCTGCTTTGAATATTCCTTTGCTGACTTTTATGCTGATGTTGTTGGCTGGCTCTCATGTGCTTTGAGATTGAGCTGCACATATCTAATAGGGGACATACCAGCGGACACAGTAAATTAAGAAGAAAGGTGGCGCTTGATCTGAATTCAACAAGAGCTGGAGCTTGCTTGGTCCCGTGAGTGCTCATTAAAAAAAAATGAGAGCAATGAATAAGCAGTACCATACTGTTTCTGCCTGAATATATATTTAGAAGACAGGAGCCAGAGGATGATTTGGGAATGCCCTCTTGACTTAGGAGGGAAGACATAAGTGGAAACTGATACAATAAGATGAGAACATCATAAACCATGCAACTGGTTTACTGAGGCAAATATGTAATGGAGCTCCACTGTGTTGATTTAATTCCATCCAATAACCTCCAATACTGTTGGGAATTTCTTTGATGGGCAGATATCTGCCTAACCAAATCTCTGCGTGTTCGGCCAGCACTGAAAGGGTGGTGATTCATGCCAGTAGTATGAATACATTTTTAAAAAATGTTTATATATAAGCATGTTTATTGTTATCTTTACCGTTTTATTATCCTTCCAGTATGAATTTTAGTAAGAAATGGAAAAAGCTAAATTGGTCAAGTTGCGGTTCTAAACACTTTTCGGTTAAGTTGAATTTAGGTGTGGAACCCACCAGCAAAGCAGAATGCGGCTCAGTTGTGAGTCTGAAAAATGACACCTGCCCCGAAACAGGAAAGGAGAGCGCCCGAGGCACTATAGAAAGAAGGGTGTCACCATTCGCAGTAATGATAACAGCCATGATTAGCGGCGATAGGTGGAAATTAGTGTGCCCACAGGGGCCCGACAAAATAGCAGGTTCCACTATGAAAATTATGGCACTAAATAGTGGGAGTGAAATGGCTTTGTGGCAGGGGAGGTTTAGGCTGCTTTCACATCAGGACGTTAAAGTCGCACATTACAGCAGCCCCTAACGCAGAACAACTCACAGTAATAAAAAATCAATGGGCTGTTCACAGTGCCCACGTTGCGTTGGAGTATAACGCTGCACGTTAAATGAAAATGCAGCATGCTGTGCGTTATACTCGTATTTAGCTGCATTACAATGTTTGCACATGCTCAGTATGCATCAAAAAGTATGCATCAAAAGTATGCATCAAGAGACGCATAACGCAGTTCAATATAACGTCCAACCAAAACTAACATGCGTTGCGTTAGGGGCACGTTATGCGACCTTAACGTTGCATCAAACGCAACGTCTTAGTGTGAAAGAGCCCTTAAGGGTTAAGAGTTAGGCACTACCGGTTGGGGTTTAAGGGTTGGGCATTGGTAGAGGGAGTGTTAATGGATGGGCATTGGTGGAGGGAAGGTTAAAGGGGCACTATGGCAAAAAATTGTAAAATTTAAAATATGTGCAAACATAGACAAATAAGAAGTATGGTTTTTCCAGAGTAAAATGAGCCATAAATTACTTTCCTCCTATGTTACTGTCACTTACAGTAGGTAGTAGAAATTTGACAAAAGTGACAGGTTTTGGACAAGTCCAGCTCTTTATAGGGGATTCTCAGCAATACTTTTATTCTTATTAAAATATTCCCTAAAAAGGATTTAAACAATGATGCTGGCCAGCCTCCCTGCTCGCTACACAGTTTTTTGGCAGTTGGACAGAGCAACTGCCATTCTTAAGTGCTTTTGAAAATAAATAAATCCCTGATAATCCCCCATGAAGAGATGGGCTAGTCCAAAACCTGTCCCTTCTGTCAGATTTCTACTACCTACTGTAAGTGACAGCAACATAGGAGAAAAGTAATTTATGGCTCATTTTACTCTGGAAAACACAAACTTCTTATTTGCATAAGTTTGCACATATTTTAAATTTTACAATTTTTCGCCATAGTGACCCTTTAAGGGAAGGGTTAGGCATTGGTAGAGGGAGGGTTAGGTCATAGTAAAATATCGTTAAACACTACCAGTATTTTGTTATCAGAAATAAGAAGTAGAATACTGGTAATTTTATCGATATATTTTACTAGTGGCAATATCCACCTGCCTTTATTTCATGTACCCCACCCGCCCAAGTCTCTTGTGAGAGGAAATCAACCTTTGATGTTCCTGTGGCAAACAGAACATTCAGATTCTTCATTTTATAGCACAAAAACGCAATTTAGAGCCATATTTTTAAACTGATTACAATGGCGTTTAATACGCTAGCTAGGAAAACGGATCAATACTGTTTTTAAGCCGTGCCTGCTATAAACTGATGGTGCCAGATTCACACAGTCATACGGCCATAAACGAGTGATTTGTATGTCTCTGTGCAAAGCCTTAAATGAGAAATTAGCCACTCATTTTTGGATTTGGAAAGAAGTAGTGATATGTGCAAACACCTTATGTTTTAATTAGCCACTGTGTGCATTACAGGAGGAAAAGCCAGACAGTGTAAATGTTTCAATGCGATTCTGGATAATCATTTTAACTCCTGTATGTGCCTTTCCCTGTTGAATAATTGTAAAACCTGCTTTTATCGCACACATTGTAGATTCAGGTTTCTGCAGCATTACCCATCCAGGCACAGAAGATAGATGGAAACATGGAGTGCTCTATATTTCTCCACTTCATATATTGGTATCAAAGATATATCAACCTTTCATTTTGTTTGACATTTTTATTTGTTGTCACAAAGTTGGTAACAAAAACAACGGTATAAAGCTAAGAACAGTACATTGTCTGGTAGAACTTTTTTTTTTTTTTTCAAAAGACTTTGTAAATCACTGTCAGAAAATGCAATACAGGCCCGCTCGTGTTGCTTCAACTCCCTCCCCCCTTAAAAATCACAGCATGCCTACAGCAGAATTAGCGTGACAACATCAGAAATAGAAAAGGCCTTAACAGTTTCATTGGTGTTTTTATGCATTTGGTATGAAAATGAAATGTGGTAATATCGTCTCAGGAGTAGCCTACATTTCTAGGTTAACACAGGAAAATCAAGAGAAGACACAGAGAACAATTATATCGCACCAGAGCTGCAGTCACTAGGATGCGCTCTATAAGCATTAGTAGTGTTAGGGAGTCTTGCCAAAGGTCTCTTCACTGAATAGGTGCTAGCTTACTGAACAGGAAGAGCCAAGATTCAAACCTTGGGCTCCTCTGTCAGAGGACCCTTAAAGAGACACTGAAGCGGAAAAAAAATGATGATATTATGATTTGTATGTGTAGTACAGCTAAGAAAAAAAACATTAAGATCAGATACATCAGTGTAATGGTTTCCAGTACAGGAAGAGTTGAGAAACTCCGGTTGTTATCTCTATGCAAAAAAGCTATTAAGCTCTCCGACTAACTTAGTCGTGGAGAGGGCTGTTATCTGACTTTTATTATCTCAACTGTAATTGAACTGTTTACTTTTCCTCTGCTAGAGGAGAGTTCATTACTTCACAGACTGCTCTGAAAGACTCATTTTGAATGCTGAGTGTTGTGTAATCTGCACATATTATAGAATGATGCAATGTTAGAAAAAACACTATATATCTGAAAATAAAAATATGAGAATATTTTCTTTGCTGCTAACCTTCTAGTAATTATTCATAGTACACAACCAATTCATTATATCATATATTTTTTTTCGCTTCAGTGTCTCTTTAACCAGTACATGAACTGTTCGTCTGTTGCTTCCTGTGTTCAGCACTATTTGAACTGGTAATTGGAGGACACCAATGACTACCATGAATTATCCTGCTTTGCTTTCAACATAAGGGGATAGTTTCCATGGGTTACAGACATTCCCCTCACCCTTGTAAAACACCTGATGCGGATGTGCAATAGGCTCATTGGGCAACTTCCTTATCTGGTGGGGATTACCAATAACATAAGGAATTTTATATTCTACCTGCATACCTACTTAATGGGCTGACCAGATAGCCAACTCCCACCCAGATGAAGAGAAGAGAGAGAGAGAAAAAATATATGTGTGAAAATCAAACTTTATGAGGTAGGAGCTAGAACAGAAAGAGTTACTGGTTCATGAGCAATGCTCAAGATGTTAATATTGGAGAGTGGGTTTATATCAGTGGAAAAGCAAAAGGACCTAAAGTAGTTCCACAAACAATGCAACAAACCATATTTTTTTAATTTAAAAATGGTTTTATATCAGTGACAATTTGGTAATATTTATGGTGATATTTTGGACATTATATAAATATTAGGTGTTTTTTAGTTTTCTTTGGAAATGTATGCATGCTGACATGACTCACTCTGAAGCTACTAAACTGCTGTTGGCTGTTGTTGTACAATGGCGATGCTACTTGGCATATAGACATATTATTCACCATGGTGATGTTTTATCCACCGCTTGACCTCCGCCACTCCGCTAGGATGTGGAAGAGAGCCACCATGATATCTCGCGACTCCTCTCACCCGGGCAGCCACTACTTCAAGCTTCTCCCGCTGGGCCGTCGCTACAGGAATATACCATCCAAAACCACCAGGCGGAAGAACACCTTCTTCCCCCAAGCTGTTCGGCTACTGAACTCCAACCTCCCAAGACACACCAGCGCACTACAGCTGGGTCGGCCAGCCGGTGCCAGCCGCCTCCTGCCTTGACTGATACCCAAATTGACTCGGGCCCTTTAATTGCACCTTACTACTAGTCACTGGACTGTACTTGCACAGCAGTGAAATAGCCAATACGAACTGATTACTGCATTTCTATTGTTCTATTGTATGTGTTGTCGTCTGTCTCATACTCTGAGCGCTGTCATTTTGTTTGTCTGTCTTGAAGAAATGTGTATACCATTGTATGATAAGTCGCGCCAGGAAAGTTATGCTTTTAATGTCAGGTTAGTGGTAGGTCTTCCCCGAGGGGGCACGTCAACGCCGGGGGGAAGTCTAGTAGGAAATGATTTGTGCACACATTATTTGCTGAAGCTAACGCCCTCCATTGCTGTACCTGCTTGAATGCATGTTGTGTAATATGGTCCATTGGAGCTCTGCACTTCTTTGCAGCTAAATCAACTCAGGTGCAGCCTTCTGTACTTGGAAGCGCTGCCTACACCCTCTTCTCTATGTAAAATGTTCTAAGTATACTTGTGGTAGCCTGCATCCAATCTGCATTCAAATTTTAGATTAGGGACTAGCACATAAATTTGCACTTAATTTGCATAAGTTTGCATCTGATTTGGATTCAAGGCGTGTATTTAGCCCCTGGGGGTCTGTACACGCCCCTTGATGGTTTATAAGCCAGTTGCAGCCTGTGAGCGCTGTCATTTTTGTTTGTCTGTCTCATACTCTGCCTATGCCATGTGTACCACAAATAATTCCGTTTATAGCTCTTGCTGTATTTGGCGAAATATAAAGTGATTCTGATTATCACTGTTGAGAGGCATCACTAAGGGGCAGGATGAAATTGGAATTTCTATATTGGGGCAAGGCAGTACTGACTGCTGCATAAGGCAATTTAATTACTTATAGCTGCATGTAGGCAAATGTTTACTTACAGCCGCATCAAAGTAATCGTGCTATTTTCTACATAAATGATATATATTTTATGATTATTGTGATTGCTATATGATAAATACATCTGATTTGTCTGGAACTGCAGATGAAATGAAGAAAAGAAAAGGAAGGAAAAGAAAATAAAGGGTACAGGGATGGTAAAACAAAACAGCTTCTCAGCTGATGGGCTGATATATAGCCAGGAAATGTATCATATGAGGTTACTTCATGAAACAAAGAAGTGACACCTACCGCCTCAGGGTGACTGACTGTACATTACTGAGTCTAGCAAATCAAGGTTACAATATGGCCTTCCCTTATGATTCTGGCAGATAATTGCTAGAGAAAATTTACAATGCCCCTAAGAAATACATTGTATACTGAAACATTTGCAGAATACTCCAATTGCATGGCTGGATAGAAAAAAATGTTTTCCCACAAATGTAAAAAAGTAATGTACTAAGAATGTTCAATGAAGGGATTCAGTTGGTAGCTACTGTGTTAAATCTTTACAATAATTGCCATTAATGGACTGAACCTACCTCTTGGTAAAAAAAACAAAACAAAAAAAAAAGTCTCCATCAGTAGCCAATAAAATGAGACCGTTTTTTGGTTGAGGAGTCATTTATGTATTTTTCAAGGAATTTTCCAAACAGTATTTTAGACCCCTATCTTCTTATCAGCAAATACTATTGTAGTGCTTTCCTAATAGGAAATGCTAAATGGCTTACATCTACCATAATGACCGAGAAGTAAAAAAATAAATAAAAAATAAATACTAACTATGCTACTGAATTATTGGCATTTTCTTTATCAGCACTTTCAGGACAACTGAAGGGAGAGGTACATGGAAGCTGCCATATTTATTTTTTTCTTTTAAGCAATACCAGTTGCCTGGATATCTACTGATCCTCTGTCTCTAATACTTTTAGCCATAGACCCTGAACAAGCATGCAGACGATCAGGTGTTTCTGACATCATTGTCAGATTTGACAAGATTAGCTGCATGCTTGTTTCTGGTGTTATTCAGACACTTCTGCAGCCAAATAGATCAGCTGGGCTGCCAGGCAACTGGTATTGTTTAAAAGGAAAAAAATATGGCAGTCTTCATCTTCTTTTCACTGCATTTTTCAGTTTTTCAGAGTGATTAGGTCCTGTGAAAGTACGGTTATTTATTGCTCGTGCCAAGTGCCACATTTTACAAGATTAATTTATGCTGTTTATGTCCTCAATACAACTCAGTATGGCACTCTTCCAAATGTTACAGACAATGGAGCACAGGAAGAACTAATGCTGTGTACACACATACAATAACTGCTGCTGATTGGTATCGTGACCTAGGGAGATAGATGTGGTATTAGTCAGGGTGATAAATTTGGTATGAACAATACATAGACATGCCACTTAACTACAGCCAATTAGGTATCGGTATTCTACTATGGTTCAGTAGGTTATTCTGATATTTTACTGTAGTCTAACCTAACCTTATTCTCACACAGTGCCCTCCCTCTAATGATGCCTGAACCAAACCACCCACCTTCTGCCTAACTCTAACCACCCCCTCTGATGCCTGCCTCAGGAAAAAAACAACTTATTTCCAGGCCAGATACACCTCAATGGCCCAAACTCACTGAACCCACATAAATAACCCTTCCTATAAATGTGATGAGGAGTACCGTATTTTCCGCCGTATAAGACGCACCTTATCTCTGCCAAAAATGGGTAGAAAAAAAGGTCCCTGTGTCTTATACGGCAAATGCAGGGAATCCCTGACTTACGAACACAGTCCGCCGCTATGAACCACTGCCACGTCGAGGATTCCCTGCATTCGCTTCCTGCATGGACTGCTCCCCCATGTGTAATTTGTAAGCGGCATGTATCAAGTAATTTGCCGCCCTGTCTGTTCCTGGCTCCCCGTTTGGTCCACTTCGTCAGTGGCAGTCTTACCTACTCCAGTGACTCTCACAGATTGCAGACCTGTCTCCTCTCTCACTGCTCCCCCTAGTGATGGCTTCTACTGATGACGCATATTACAGAAGCCATCACTAGAGTAGCGTCGAGTGAGGAGAGCAAGTCTTCGATCCCGGAGAGCTGCTGGAGTAGGTAAGACTGCTGTTATGCTGACATCAGGGAGGAGCACACACAAGCAGGGAGGGGAGTGCACATAAGCGGGGAGGGCTAGGGCTGAGCTCTCGGATTCTGAATTTCGAGTTTGCCATCGGAATTTGGCAGTTCCGAGTAAGCACTCGAAACTCGAAAATTCTGCAATTCCGAGTACCGAATTCGTGTTTATATTGAAGTCAATTGTGCTAAATTCCGTGGTGAATTGTGAAGCCCCCCATGCTATCATCACCAAATTTGGCATGTATATTAAGCAGATAAGTAGGAACATGGTAAAAAAAAATTTGTGAAAAGACCTTATAGTTTTTGAAATAAACGATTTTAAAGTTTCATAGAAAATATTATTTTTAAACTGTGTAAAATGACACTGCTGCAGAACAGGTTACTGCATTCCGAGTTCTGTATACATATTGTATACATTTCATGAAAACAGACAGCGTGGGGTCCCCCCTCCCAAGCCTCCTTAACCCCTTGTCCCCCATGCAGGCTGGGATAGCCAGAATGCGGAGTCCCGGCCATGTGGGGCTTCGCACCCTGAGCTATACCAGCCCGCATGGTCCATGGTATGGGGGGGCTCTGGAGGAGAGGGGCGGCAAACCTCCCCCTCTCCCCCAGAGCCCTTGTCCAATCCATGGACAAGGGGCTCTTCCCTACCTCCGGTGCCCCAGGAGGAGGTGGGGGCCGCCGACGTCCTGGGGGGTTCATGGTGCCATCCGGGGTTCCCCTTTAACAAGCGGACCCCGGAAGCCGCCCCCTCCCCAGGAGAAATGAGTATAGGGGTACACGGTACCCCTTACCCATTTCAGCAGAGTTAAAAAAAGAAATAAAAACATGACAACGAAAAAAGTCCTTTATTGTTCTAAATTAACCAGGGAGGGAGGTGGGATGTCATAAGAGGATACTGGCGTGGGACCACTCCTGAGGTTACTGGCGTGAGATTATTGCAAGGTAAGTATCCCTGGTTAATTTAGAACAATAAAGGACTTTTTTCGTTGTCGTGTTTTTATTTCTTTTTTTAACTCTGCTGAAATGGGTAAGGGGTACCGTGTACCCCTATACTCATTTCTCCTGGGGAGGGGGCGGCTTCCGGGGTCCGCTTGTTAAAGGGGAACCCCGGATGGCACCATGAACCCCCCAGGACGTCGGCGGCCCCCACCTCCTCCTGGGGCACCGGAGGTGGGGAAGAGCCCCTTGTCCATGGATTGGACAAGGGCTCTGGGGGAGAGGAGGAGGTTTGCCGCCCCTCTCCTCCCGAGTCCCCCCATACCATGGACCATGCGGGCTGGTATAGCTCAGGGTGCGAAGCCCCACGTGGCCGGGACTTTGCATTCTGGCTATCCCAGCCTGCATGGGGGACAAGGGGTTAAGGAGGCTTGGGAGGGGGGACCCCACGCTGTCTGTTTTCATGAAATGTATACAATATGTATACAGAACTCAGAATGCAGTAACCTGTTCTGCAGCAGTGTCATTTTACACAGTTTAAAAAACATTTTTCTTATGAAACTTTGAAATCGATTTGCTCAAAAACTATAAGCTCTTTTCACAAAAAAATTTTTTACCATGTTCCCACTCATCTGCTTGCTATATTTGTAGAAAGGACTATAGTATGAACATGAGGCACAAATTCTTGTAAATCTTGTAGTACAAAAATATCCAAAATCTTTATTGACACAATTACAAAATTCTTAAAAAGGAGGTCTCTGCAGAATGCTCCTCATTACATGGAAAATCACAGGAAATTCAATAATTTGTAAAAAAGGCTTTCAACAAGAGATCAATAGGCAACGACACGCTCATTTCGGGCATATAGTGCCCTTCATCAGGCCACTGTATAAGCACTTTCTACAAAAAAGAAGTCAAAAGAAATTCCAATTAAAAACCATTAATATAATGTATTTAATAAACAGATGTCAACACCCTACAGAGAAATTCCCCAAAGAAAAAGAGGTGAGGGCGAGGTGTGTTCCACATAGGGCCCCGAACAGGGTCCTTCACACTACGTCCAAAAGAATATAGTGTCCAACCTCCAGAAAGGATCATGGAAAAATAGACATGTAGAAGAGTCAAACAAGGTGGGAAAAACAGTGTGGCGAGAGCATTATGAGGCAGTAAATATCGACTCAATAGCCACACTGTCAATAATAAAGAGTAGAGGATGTACAATAGTCACAGCCAAATAGGGCCCAAATCTTAGGGAATAGCAACAGCCACATGGGGCCTATAAATACTGGTCCCCGTTGCTATATTAAGAAAGAAAAAGAAAGGCACCTATAGGTGTGGAAATAATATACATATGCATATACACCAACCTATATATCCTGTAGGCAACACATGGCAGGAGCGAGAGATATAACAGAAACTAGGTCTGACAAAGCAGACACATATCACACCTGGCAAAAGGAAAAAGTATAAAAATGGAACGGTTCGCACTCAAAGACACTGTACAGCCGGTCACTATATTACATACACTGCATCAATTACAGATACTGTAAGGTAGAATTTATCTGGAATCTCCATATAGCCTAATTGCAATATATCAGGTATGTTACAGCACTAAACAATAGCAAGAGGTCCACCTAACTATAGAATAGAATCAGAGGCGTATCTGGGTAATATGGTGCCTATGGCAAACACTTAAAGTGTGCCCCCCCCCTACTCCTTTTTCCCTTGAAGGGTGGTTAGATGAAGGGTGACTGGGGCAGGGTGGCTGGGTCCAACTGCAGGGTGGGTCCAACTGCATGGTGGGTCTGGGTGCAGGGTGGCTGGGTCTGGGTGCAGGGTGGCTGGGTCTTGGTGCAGGGTGGCTGGGTCTGGGTGCAGGGTTGCTGGGTCTGGGTAAAGGGTGGCTGGGTCTGGGTAAAGGGTGGCTGGGTCTGGGTAAAGGGTGGCTGGGACCAGCTACATGGTGAGTCTGGGTGCAGGGTGGCTGGATCAGGGTGCAGGGTGACTGGGTCTGGGTGGCTGGGTCCGGCTGCAGGGTGGGTCTGGGTGCAGGGTGGCTGGATCAGATCAGGGTGCAGGGTGGCTCTGGGTGCAGGCCAGGGTGGCTGGGTCAGAATGCAGGGTAATTGGGAGGGACTGGCTGTAGGGTGAGTGTGGGTGCAGGGTGGCTGGGTTAGGGTGACTGGGACCGGCTGCAGGGTGAGTCTGCATTCAGGGTGGCTTGGGCAGGTTGAAGGGTGGCTGGGTTAGAGTGCAGGGTGGCTGGCTAGATGAAGGGTGGCTGGGTGCAGGTCAGGACGGCTGGGGCAGGGTGAATGGTGGCTGGGTGCAGAGCAGGATGGCTGGGGCAGGGCGAATGGTGGCTGGGTGCAGGGTGAAGGGTGGCTCGGGCAGGGTGAATGGTGCCTGGGTGCAGAGCAGGATGGCTGGGGCAGGGCAAATGGTGGCTGGGTGCAGGGTGAAGGCTGGGTGCAGGGTGAAGGCTGGGGGCAGGGTGAAGGCTGGGGCAGGGGGAATGGTGGCTAGACGCAGGGTAAGGCTGGGGCAGGGTGAATGGTGGCTGGGTGAAGGCTGGGTGCAGGGTGAAGGCTGGGTGCAGGGTGAAGGCTGGGGCAGGGTGAAGGCTGGGGCAGGGTGAAGGCTGGGTGCAGGGTGAAGGCTGGGTGCAGGGTGAAGGCTGGGTGCAGGGAGAAGGCTGGGGCAGGGTGAATGGTGGCTGGGTGAAGGCTGGGTGCAGGGTGAAGGCTGGGTGCAGGGTGAAGGCTGGGTGCAGGGTGAATGGTGGCTGGGTGAAGGCTGGGTGCAGGGTGAAGGCTGGGTGCAGGGTGAAGGCTGGGTGCAGGGTGAAGGCTGGGGCAGGGTGAATGGTGGCTGGGTGAAGGCTGGGTGCAGGGTGAAGGCTGGGTGCAGGGTGAAGGCTGGGTGCAGGGTGAATGGTGGCTGGGTGAAGGGTGAAGGCTGGGTGCAGGGTGAATGGTGTCTAGGTGAAGGCTGGGTGCAGGGTGAAGGCTGGGGCAGGGTGAATGGTGTCTGGGTGAAGGCTGGGTGCAGGGTGAAGGCTGGGTGCAGGGTGAAGGCTGGGGCAGGGTGAAGGCTGGGGCTGGGTGCAGGCTGCCTTCTGTACCTGTATCTCGGTGCATGCCGCTCCCCCACTGCTGCCATAGCTGCGTCCCCTCCTGGCTGCGTCCCCTCCGCTGCGTCTCCTCTAGCGTCCCCGCCCGGGTCGTAGTAACAGACCACGTACTGAGATCAATGGACAGAGCAGGCGCACGTTACACGCCGCCCGCTGTACTCCAAATGCATAAAGTGATGTCACTTCCGCATTGGAGTACAGCGGGCGGCGGGTAGCTTGAGCGCTCTCGCTGTCCACTGATCTCAGTAGGTGGTGTGTTACTATGACGCCGGCGGGGACGCTAGAGGAGACGCAGCGGAGGGGACGCAGCCAGGAGGGGAGACAGGCAGCGTTGGAGCGGTGCACACCACGGCGGCAGCGGCGGCTGGGTAGGGGGGCGCAACCCAGGAGGGGAGGCAGACAGTGAGGAAGCAAAGGCATGGGGGCAGGCATGGCGCCCATGGGGCAGTGGCGCCCATAGCACTAGCCATGCCTGCACCCCTCTAGATCCGCCACTGCATAGAATACTAGGATACCCCATATCATATTGAAATATCTCTTACTATTATATTGTCCCAGCTCAGCACGGGCATAGGCTAGGTCTCCAGATAAGCTGAATCTGTATAAGCGTAAGTGTCCCAGCACGTAATATATGACAAATGTGTATATACATAAGCATAAATACTTACTATCCTGATGGCAGGTGTCTAAATCACCAAGCAGCTATATGCAGGAGTGTAGTTATGCAATGGCGACACAGGCTCTTAAATGCCGAGACTCGGCGTCCTCGGAGCGCCAGGGCGCATGACACAACACCATGCAGCCAATGGCAATGTACAGACCCAAAGGGCGCAACCAACCCGGCACTATGCGTCCAGCGTGTGTTCGTAACCACGCTGGAGCGCAAACCGGAAGTTGCGAACGGCTACTTCCGCCCATACGGACCAATTGGAACTAGACTAACTAGACACCAGGAAGTGCTCGGCTTGTATATAGCCAAGCCGGAACGCAAAAGTCTGCACAAGGCTTGACACTAACACAAGCCAATTGGGAACCGAGGGGGGCGTTCCCTTATACAAATTACACCCTAAAGCGCACACAGCGCATACACAGTCTCATACATAGCCTTAATGAAGCCCCTAATGCTATATATCCAAGTGGCCTCATGTGCTAATAAAGGGAATCTAAAGGGCACCCCACATAAGCATATACGTCAAACCACATATGTATAGGTAACATACTTTACCATAATTTAATACTGATGGTCAGTAAGATGTTGGACCGAACCACCACAATAGAAGTATGCTCGCCTCTTAAAGGGGAACATACCCATAAATAAATAGGGATAAAAAAGGTCTCATTTGGAAAGAACAAACTGTAGGTACTCCTACAAGGAGTCCCTCGAAGGCAAGGAGGGGAGCTATCCCGCAGCGTATAGACCAAACAGTGTCCCAGAGCACAGACCATTCGTATTAAATGCCAGATTTACCTCGTCTTCATGCCATGCAAGCCAAGGAAAGATAAGTGTTATTTATCAATCGTTGTCAATTGGAGTACACCACTCATCTGCTCAACATACATGCCAAATTTGGTGATGATAGCATGTAAGGGGGCTTTACAATTAACCGCAGAAGTTAACACTATTTAATTCAATAGAAATGCGCTCGGAACACGAAAATTCGGAACACGAAACTCGGTTTTCGCATGCGGTACACGAAATTTCGATGAAATCGGAATTCAGCTGTTCCGATCAGCCCTAGGGAGGGCAGCAAGGGGAAGCAGACCACATGGGGAGCCAGGGACAAACAGGGTGGAAAACTACTAGTCACATGCCGCTTACACTACTAGATACATGCTGCTTACACTACTAGACACATGCCGCTTACAAATTACAAGGGGGGAGCGGACCACACGGGAGCCAGGGATACACACTGGGGACACCTGAGGGCACATGGGGACACATTAGGACACATGGGGGACACTGAAGGGCATTATAAGACACTCTTGGAATATAGACTCACCAGGTTTAGTATATATCTTATGTTTCCCTGGTTTTTGCTCTCCAAATCTAGGTGTGTCTTATATTCAGCAGCATCTTATACACACGAAAATACAGTATATAGCCACATATACTATTTATCTAGAAGAGATGTAACAATTATTACAGACCACATGTAAAACAATAACAAAATCTGCCTTTCAGATTTAATTTATTATGCTAATCAGCAATGCCCATTTAGGTGTTACAATTACCATCCATCCTTTTCTAAATGGAACTAGCAGTTAAGTATAAAGGTGGCCATACCTGTACATCAGGTGAAAATGGGCAGATTCAACCAAGAGACAAATCTCTCTCTGATCAAATCTGATTAGAGTGAGATCTGTCAGCTGCCAATACACAGTGGCGGCTCCAGCTTCAGATTTTTGGGGGGCTCAAAGGGGGCACAAGGGCTGGCAGGCCGGGCTTGGTGGGGGTGGGGGGTGGGGGTAATAAAAATTGGGCGTGGTCATGACATCATGTGGACGGGGCTAACTGTAATGTAGTTGTACCAGCTAACGTAGTTACATAAAAAAAATGAAGTAAACGCACATGATGACAGATAGCCTTTCACCAGTAAATGCACATAAGAGTCAGCTTTTCCCCAGTAAATGCACATAAGAGACAACTTTTCACCAGTTAATGCACGTAATGACAGACTGCATTTCCGCAGTAAATGCACATAAGAGACAACTTTTCACCAGTAAATGCACATAATGACAGACAGTGTTTCCCCAGTAAATGCACATGAGAGACAACTTTTCACCAGTTAATGCACGTAATGACAGACTGCATTTCCGCAGTAAAAGCACATAAGAGACAACTTTTCCGCGGTAAATGCACATAATGACATACAGCGTTTCCCCAGTAAATGCACATAAGAGACAACTTTTCACCAGTAAATGCACATAATGACAGACAGCGTTTCCCCAGTAAATGCACAGAAAAGACAACTTTTCACCGGTTAATGCACGTAATGACAGACTGCATTTCCGCAGTAAATGCACACAAGAGACAACTTTTCATCAGTTCATGCACATAATGACAGACAGCATTTCCCCAGTAAATGCACATAAGAGACAACTTTTCACCAGTAAATGCACATAATGACAGACAGCCAGTGTCCCCAGCATAGGTAGCCAGGTGTATAGCTGTCCCCAGTATATGTAGCCAGGCATATAGCTCTCCCCAGTATATGTAGTCAGGCTGGTGGTGGTGGGCTGGGGGCCCCAGGGCACCTCAATCCTGACTGGTGCTGAGCTGGAGGCCTCAGGCCTGTGTGGCTGGTGGTGGTGGTCTAGGGGCCCCAGGGCAGCTCAGGCCTGGCTGGTGGTGGTGGGATGGGTGTCCCAGGGCAGCTCAGGCCTGGCTGGTGGTGGTGGGCTGGGGGCCCCAGGGCAGCTCAGGCCTGGCTGGTGGTGGTGGGCTGGGGGCCCCAGGGCAGCTCAGGCCTGGCTGGTGGTGGTCGGATGGGGGGCCCCAGGGCAGCTGAGGCCTGGCTGGTTGTGGTGGGCCCCAGGGCAGCTCAGGCCTGGCTGGTGGTGGTGGGATGGGGGCCCCAGGGCAGCTCAGGCCTGGCTGGTGGTGGTGGGATGGGGGGCCCCAGCCGCAGCTCAGGTCTGGCTGGTGATGGTGGGATGGGGGGCCCCAGGGCAGCTCAGGCCTGGCTGGTGGTGGGTGGGCTGGGGCCCCCCAGGGGCATGCTCACTCAGAGTCAGGCCTAGGCTAGTGGTGGACTGGTGGTGTGCCTGCTGGTGCTAGGCTCAGGAGGCCTGGGGGGGCTGGGGCAGAAAAACAATTTGGCAGTTGACTGGCTGGCTGGAGAGGACAGCCACCGTACCCACCTTGTCGGTCTCTCGGAGTTCCAAGTCCTGCTGTGCTGGCTGTCAGCTCCTGAGTCCAGCCTCCAGTCCTGTGCGCTGTCCGTGGGTCGGTGCCTGGCCTGGGTGTGTGTCACACTGTCACACCGCGTGACTGGTGTGCTGCAGAGAGAGTCTGCAGGGTGACGCAGACACTCTCATGTCGGCGGCAACTAGCTGGCTGCGCGGCGGGCAAGTGTCACGTGACGCCGGACGTTGTCACGTGACACACTTTTATAAAGCCGCTAGACGCGGCGAGACGCCACCACCACGTTCGTACCCCCTGGGGCTGGCCACTCTGCGTGACTGAACTGAGCCTGCGCCTGGCCCAGGGTGGAAGCGGACATGTTGCCAGGGTGGGTGGGAGTCCGTGGGACTGATCGCTGGGGTGGGTGCCAGCCCAAGCCAAGCTCTCGCCCTCCTCCCAGGCAGCCAGGCTCGGCTCCACCTCCACTGCAGTGCAGAGACAGATGACGAGCCGAGGTTGGGTCGGACACTCTCTCGGAACTTGAGGCAGCCGGCGGGGGGGGGGGGGGGGGGCCTTTGAGGGGGGCTAATGAGTTGCCAGCTGGGGCTGAAGCCTGGGTAAGCCCCAGCGTGGCGCAGGCCAATACCTGATCGATTTCAGTATAAAATCTCTAGGGAATGGGCCAAGACCACCATGTCTGCCGCATGCCCTGGCTCAATGCTGTTCCCTTAATGATCTGTGTGCATGTGTACTATGCATCGGCGGTGTGCATGGGGCTAATGGAAGAGCGGCAGATTCAGAAGACGGACTGGCACCATGACACTGGACAAGTCATGTATAAATGCACACACATTTATACATTGGGGGGACAGCATCGGGGGTTTTGTCACGTTCGTTGCTCATCCCGATATCACTTGCCACTAGAGATGGCTCAAACCTCAGATTTTGGGTTCGCGGACCGCGGACGTGAACTTCCGCAAAAGTCCAAGAACCGGCGAACTCTGCGAACCGCAATAGACTTCAATGGGCAGGCGAACTTGAAAAACTACAAACACTGTTTCTGGCCAGTGGCCATAAAAGTGATGGAAAAGATGTTTCAAGGGGTCTAACATCTGGAGGGGGGCATGGTGGAGTGGGATACACGCCAAAAGTCCATGGGAAAATTACAGATTTGACGCAGAGCAGAGTTATAATCCCTAAAGGGCAGAAATCACATTTCATTGCTAAATTGGAGGCATAAATTGCTTTAAAACATCTTGCGTGTGTATACATCGATCAGGTAGTGTAAGCAGTGTACTGCTTCACACTTACAGACCAAACTCACTGTTTAACGCACTACCGCAAACAGCCACAAAGTCTGTTTATATTTGTGTGCTGCTTTTATTAATGTGTGTATACCATTGGTGTTTGTGTTTTGCAATCAGGTGCCTTCGCAAAGCAGTTGTCCCTGGTTGGGTGTTGGGCTTCCCACGACTCAGTTTCGTTTGGCATTGGTTGCAGATGGCATTGCTAGGATCAGGGGCACACAAACAAAAACAATGCCACACTGGTGATTATTGGAATGTTGGCATTCAGGTGGTGGCAACAGCAGGTCTTGAAGGGCAGGTTGGCTGGATGACCCCAAGTGTATCACTAAATGCATCATGTGTAAATAACTCCTCTGACACATCAAGTGCAGCAGCTGGGTTGCTAGTGGTAGTAGTGTTAAGTTTTTGTGTGAAACCAGAAGCTGAGCAGGAGGAGGAGGTTCTGTGCGGAAGCTGTAGGAGATGTGGTGCGCTGTTTAAGCCAGTCAACCACATCCTCAGAATCTTGGGGGTGGAGGGTGCTTGCCTTCTGAACACTCTACTTTGGTCGAGGGCTGCACGAAATCACGCCAGCTCAACCTCGAAAATACCTGCGGGGTGGCCTGCCTCTGCCTGTTATTTTTCCCATATTGGGGGTATGCCGTACTACTAACAATATTCAATAGTGGTAGACAGTGTGTGTAATCACAAAGAGACACACAATCAGTGTCAAACACACAGCAGCTGTGTGTGTGTGTGTATCACTGGGCTGTGTACTTTAAACTTCCTGGCGGTAGCTCGGGCTATGCCGTGCAGGAGGATATCTCTGCCCCTGGTGGGGCGAGTTGCCCCATTTAAATTGCTGTGTGCGCAGCTAGCACTTTGCTAGCCGTGCGCACAGCTTGATCGCCGCCGCTCTGCGGCGATCGCCCACACGCAGCGGCGGAAGAGGCCCCCGCCCTGCCAGAGCCATGCGCTGCCCGGACCAATGAGTTCATGGCAGCGCTATGGGCTGGATCGGAGGCATCTGACGTCAGGATCGTCGCCATGGCGACATGAGAAGCCAAACAGAGGACTGTGTTATATACGCGTTCCCCTGTTTGATATTGATGCCAGTGACGATCTCACTAGAGGGACACATGCGCCCTCTAGTGGTGTTTCATGTAGCTACCACTCTGGTAGCTTTACATGAAACAAAAGTTTTTTTTTTTTTAAATGGATTTCTGCCTATTTGGCAGAAAAAATGAACCGCCAGGAGGGTTAACCACTTCAGGACCACAGTGTTAAACCCCCCTAAAGACCAGGCCTTTTTTCAGTTTATTGGCCACTGCAGCTTTAAGGCCAAGCTGCAGGGCCGCTTAACACAGCACACAAGTGATCCCCTCCCTTTTCTCCCCACGAACAGAGCTCTCTGTTGGTGGGGTCTGATCGCCCCCCCCCCCCCCCCCATGTTTGATTTTTTTAAATAAATATTTATGTTGTTTTTTAAAAAAAATAATTTTTACTATTTCCTTTATTTATTTATTTATTTAATCCCCCTCCCTCCCCCCAGCAGGCAAATCCTGGCGATCGGCTGTCATAGACTTCTGCCTATGAGAGCCGGATGCTCTCTTCTGCCCAGGGGGACAGCCGTATCACACGGCTCCTGATCGCAGCGCTGTACTATGTGTAAAGATGGTGGTTTTGTCATCTAACAGTCTCCCGAGCAGCGATCGCCGCTCGGAGACTGAAGGTGGGGCGGAGTTTCGCCCCCCCCAAGCAGGAGATGCGCGCGCAGGAGGTGCGTGCACAGCCTGCACACGATCTCCTGCAAACTGCAGCCCCAGGACTTGACGCCACTTGGCGTTAGGCGGTCCTAGGGCTGCCGCCGCAACCACGCCCGTTGGTGTGGAGCGGTCTTAGGGTAGTTAACACACACAGAGATATATCCACTGCTCTAATACAGTGTGCTGTCACTCAAATACAGTGGAAAGATATGCACTAGTCTAATACAGTCTGCAGTCACACAGATGCAGTGAAAAGATATGCACTGCTCTAATACAGTGTGCAGGCACACAAACGCAGTGGAAAGATATGCACTGCTCTAATGCTGGGCATACACAGCAAGTTTATGTGTCAGAATCGAGCCAGCGGCTCGATGCCGGCACGTCACCGCTCCCGCTCCTCCTTGCGGGCACTTTCTTCTCAGCGCTTATCAGCGCTTCATTTTTGCCTATTGTCTGCCCACAGGGATCGAGCCGCGAATTGATCCACGCGGTGATCGGACATGTCTGAAATGATCAATCGAGCCATCAGCGGCTCGATTGATAAGAAGAATCTGAGCCGTGTATGCCCATAATACAGTGTGCAGTCAAACAGATGCAGTGAAAAGATATGCACTGCTCTAATACAGTATGCAGTCACACAGATGCAGTGGAAAGATATGCACTGTGCCACTTGTCTAATACAGTACAGTGTGCTGTCAGACAGCGGGACTACAAATACCAAGCAGGCAGCAACTGTCTGTGGGCTGTATCTATGCAGTGTCACCCACAAATAGAGCTATGCTTTAGTAAATTAAATGACACAAATAGAGTGGGAATAATACAGTGTGTCAGCAAGCAAGGGCACAGCTGCGACAGGGCTATATCTATGCTGTGTCAGTATCACACACACACACACACACAAAATATGAAGAACATTGGCCCTCAAAAGAGCCGTTTTGGGGTGCTTTCAGCAACAAATTTCAGTGAGGAGCAAGCTAACAAGAGCCTAACTAACACTTTCCCTATCTCTCCAGCAACCTCTCCCTTCTCTCACTATAGCACTGCAGCAGCAGAGTCAGAACATGGCCGATGCTGTTGCCTTTTATAAGGGGGGGGGGGGGGCGGGAGCCTGGAGGGAGTGCAGCCTAATTGGCTGCCATGTGTCTGCTGACTGTGATGTAGAGGGTCAAAGTTTAGCCCCATGACAAGTATAGGAGGTGGGGCGGACGCGCATAAAAATTCGCTATTCGCGAACAGCAGAAATTTGCGCAAACTACCCAATGGGGGCGAACCGTTTGGGCCATCTCTACTAGCCACTACCACCGTACACCCAATCGAGCAAGTCAGCCTTACATCTTGTAGCATGTCACACCGATATATGCATTGCTGATTGGGTATGCACTTAGTGGCACCAATTTTTGTCCAAATCTGATTACAATAACCAAATCGGATGGTCGATTGGCTGCCAAGTCACCTGATGTATGGCTACTTTAAGACTTCCACAAAGCACAGTGTGCTAAGAATAGCTCTATGATGCCCCTTCTTGTGGGTGTTAGCTGCCTGCATTGCCTATGCCCTAAAAAGACTCTGGGTAACACTAATAGCCTGGCTACAATCTGCCGGCAAGCCAGGACACAATGCTGCTTTGATTCATGTTTGTAGGTATCTTTAGAAATGGAAAAAGCTAAAACAATGGAAATCTTAAAATCCGCACACTGTACTGAAGCCTGTGATGTCAAGTGCATCTGCACACCCAGTTTTATTCATGCCTGCTGAGTAGGTGTGAGATCACATGTGGGAAATTTCTGCCTGTGGGATCACGCTTTTAGAAAACTGCAAATCTGTTGTGATAATTAGAATCTATTCTGCCTTCCCTCTGAGGCCGTTTTTCCTTTTTGCTTTGCCAGTGTTTTCAGAAACATTATGCAGCCAAGGAGTCAACGTTTGGATAGCTTATAATTACTGTTAACACAGAGAAACAGCTACAGAATAAGCTAGGAAAAAAAAATCAAAAGGTTGAGGAAACGCTATCATATTTTCCAGTGATCACATTTGCAAAATCAGAAAATGGAAGATAGTTAAGGTTTTAAATAAATAATTGTATAGAGCTATTATACCTATTATTTAACCCAGGGATGTCAAACGTAATTACATAAGGGCCCAAAATCTAAAAAACAGTCTAAGTCACAGGCCAAGTTGATTATTAAGATTTAACATTAATTGAACAGAACATTGAGAGGTGGGGGGAGGGGGGGCAACTCCTCCCCCTTCTGCGGGGAAGTAGCTTGGGTTGGGTGGGGTAGGACATGTGCCCCCGAGCGCTGACTCCCCAAGGGCGCCCAGCCACGTTTACTTTGTTTTCTTAAAATCTCCTCACTCTGCCCCTGCCTTCAAGAGCCATTCACAAGGCATGCAGGGAAGTGCGAGTGTGACTGTGGAGGGGGGCGGAGACGGACGAGTAGAGCGAGTGAGGCTAGCATCCATCCAAGTTCAAGTTGTCTTACTGGCTGCAGATGCAGAGACAGACCACACAGGCACATAAGGTGGTAGAGGTATGGAGGTATGTTTCCCTCTGCTCACAGCGGTAAGGGTGCTCAGCAAGTCTGCCGGGTTTGTGTTTTTTTTTTCTTTTACATTTGTTTCTTTACTGACGTCTGTGTGACGTCATTAGCCAGACGCAGCGCTCCCAGGATGAAGTGTAGCTCTTCAAGCCAAGCCAGCCCTGTGAAGCCACTGCCGCTGGGGAAGGGAATTCCGGAGGGGAATGGTATGTGAATCTGCAACTTACAGCTTCTGTGTTACTGCGTGTAAGTGTATGTGAGAGAGCAGCCCCCAGCGCCCCCCTTCTCCACCCTCCCTGTGCTCTGGAAGATCAGTGCAGGGAGACAGGCTATATGGCCATTCAGCCTTCTAAAAAGTTTCTCCCTACCCCCCTCCACTCCTGGGAGGAGTGATAAGGACCTGGGGCTTGCAGGGATAAGACTGTAAGGGCCTAATGCTGTCATGTTAAAGTGAAGTTGCCCATACATCTGGCATGGTGGACAGATTTGATCAAGAGACAGATCTCTCTCAAATCAAACCTGATTAGAGAGAGATCTGTTGCCTGCCCATACACCATAGGCCGATTCGCAATTGATTGCCCCCCTAGTGTATAAATGTGCCCCCTGTGTGTGCATTTATACATTACCTGTCCTATTTCGCCCACTGCGCAGTGCCCATCTGTCTTCCGCTTTCTGCTCCTCCATTTGGGCGTCACACTCTGCAGGCGTTTAGTGCGTGGCGCGCGTGACGTCACCCACATGCTATATCCTGGCGCCGGGAGTTTGTCTGCTTGTCCTGATATCGTACACCATTACAGCCAAACACCCGCTCAAACACGGTGGCCCGACATCTTGCATCATATCTGATCAATACATGCAAAGTCAATGAGGCTTGCACTTGGCGGCACTGATTTTCATCCAATTTCATAATAATCATCGAATAGCATGGTCAATCAGCCACTAATTCAAGAAATGTATGGCCACATTAAAGAGATGCTTAAGCTAAAAAAAATCAGTTTTACTCACCTGGGGCTTCTACCAGCCCCCTGCTGCAGTCCTGTGCCCTCGCACTCATTTGTGGATCCTCCTGTCCCTGTCGCCCACAATCTAACCCCACCGTAGTCATAGTCTAATATATCTTTACCATATTATTATTATTATTATTATTATTATTATTATTATTATAATATTTACAGTATATAGCACTGACATCTTCTGCAGCACTTTACAGAGTACATAGTCATGCCACTGACTGTCCTCAGAAGAGCTCACAATCTCATTTCTGTCACAGTCATAGCTCCACCCAAGCCACGCCCACATTCTGGCGCATGGCAATGCCCATTTTTTGCACAGTGCAGGATTGTCGGGCGGTGGGCGCAAAAACTGTCTTTGTCCCCGGGCGCTGAAAACCCTACCTACGCCTCTGCCCTTCTGCAGAGTACTGCAGTGGAGCAGTTAAATAATTACCTGCTCCAGTGCTGCTTCTATGATCTTTTTGACAGCCTTACACACTGTGCTGGATAGTGTACTTGTTAAGGGTACTGCCTTTGACATGGGAGACCAGAGTTTGAATCCTGGCTAGGGTCAGTACGTATTCAGTAAGGAGTTCAAGGCAAGACTCCCTAACAATGCAGGGTGGTCTCTTGAGTGCATCGCAGTGGCTGCAGCTCTTAAAGAGAACCCGAGGTGGGGTTCTGACAATGCTATACGCATACAGAGGCTGGGTCTGCCTATATTGCCCAGCCTCTGTTGCTATCCAGATCCCCCTAAGCCCCCCCCTGCGCTCTACTATCCCCTTTAAATCACAGCCACTCTGTTGACACGCAGCGTGTCGCAGCGGGCTGTGTTTACCTATGTACTGTCAGTCTCGGCTCTCCCCCAGCCTCCTGCATAGCTCCGGTCCCCGCCCGCATCCCTTTCCTCCCCGCTGATTGGAGGGAAGGGATGCGGGTGGGGACTGGAGCTATGCGGGGGGAGCGCTGAGACTGACAGTAGAGAGGTAAACACAGCCCGCACAGCGTGGCTGTGATTTATGGGGGATAGCAGAGTGCAGGGGGGGCTTAGGGCGGATCTGGATAGCAACAGAGGCCGGGAAGTATAGGCAGACCTAGCCTCTGTATGCGGATAGCATTTTCAGAACCCCACCTTGGGTTCTCTTTAAACGCTTTGAGTCCGACAGGAGAAAAGCGCTATACAAATGTTTGGATTATCGGATACTTCCGGCTCATTATTATTGATTTATATAGTGCCAGCATCTTCCGTGATGCTGTACCACAGCAGCATACAGGGTATAACATTACCAAATAAGCAATACAACAGTTAATACAAGACGAGTGGATAACAGCTAATGCAGTGAACAAATTAAAGTGGACCCAAATTAAAAATACAAGATTTCAGAAATAAAATCTATTTTCTAAATTATAATAATAAATAGCAGCCTTTTTTCAGCTGCATGATGACAAATATAAAATATTTTACATTTATTGGAGGAACCCCTCCCTTCCTTTCAAATTGCCGGGAAATAATCTGGCAAACTGGTGGAGTAGATGGTGTCCAGCAATGGAGGAATTGCTAATGGCTGCCACCTGTATAACCCTAGCTATAAAAAGAGAATGCTGAAAAGCATGCACTGAAATGATCATAGGTTTGAAGGAGTGTTTATTTATCTTTGTATGTGTCAGAGTGGTGCAACTAAATATTTTTAATAAAAAAAATGTTTGGTTTGGATCCGCTTTAACTACAATTTTTCACAGGGGTGGGAGGTATGTACATCCATTACAAAGCATTGTGAGACAAAAGGGGAAGAGAGCCCTGGCCAAAAGGCCTTACAGTCTAAAGATTTAAGGTAAAAGGTCTAAGGTATAAGATTTAAGGTTAACGGTCTAAGGTATAAGGTTAAAGGTCTAAAGTATAAGTTTTAATGCTCCTGAGGCATGTTACGTGATTGGAAGGAGGAGGTATGGAGGAACAGAGCATGTGACAGCCAGGAAGAACCAAAGAGATACCACACATCACAGGAGAAGGTCAATATCACACTGCGCCACTGCAGTTCTCTGAAATGCAGGGAGAGAGTTTTTGGGGAAAAGGGGGGGGGGGGGGGATTGGATCCCAGGAGCAGGACCTATTATAATTTTGACTAAATAATTTATAAATGAACATTGTAAAAAAATAAGCAATTTTATTCATTACATTATTCTCACTACAGTTCTTCTTTAACCCCATTAGCAGTGTTTGATGTCTGCAAACACTCAAAAGGCTTTAGCAAAATAGTTACAGTAAGTGATAAGACGTGTGAATTTTGGATCTGGAGAAGAAGAAAAAAAAGCCAGACAGACATGAGAAGGTACCAGTGAGCCTCATAGTACAGACGTTTCTCCATTTTAGGTTCCAGTTGCCATTCTAGGTTGGTTGAGCTTGTCATGAATCAGATACAGGGTGTCACTCTGCAGAAAATCAGGCTCATATGTCCCTGATGCTAGGGCTTAGCAATCCCCCTAGTCCTCACTTGACACTACTCTGGGAAAAGCAAGTCGGCAGGTTGACTTTTCTCTGATTCAATGGGCTTGAGAAAATCAGTAATTATCAGTGTGCCCTTACTGATTATTCTCTTCAGTTGCCTTCATTCCTTCCTCACAGCAAGGAGCAACCATTCATAGCAATCCCCCATTGCAATGCTGCAAGGACTGTCAGATTCTAATAGCATCTGAAAAAGCCTCTATAGGTGTCACACTCACCGTGTTGGTCTCCCGCGGGGTTCCCGGGTGTGCTCTCTCGTGCGCATGTGCGGGGGCTCTCTGGGTCTTTTGTGCTCACTTCCGTCTCGGCGTATAGCGTTGCGTGCTCCGCGCATGTGCTTAAACGATTACGTGCGCAAGCGGTCTCGCTTGTGCACGCATGGCACTGTGCGTGCGCAAAGTGTTACGCGCCCATGTGCAAAGGGTTATGCGCATTAATGCGCCGTTTCAGGGGCCACTGATGCACCGTTATCAAGGGGCAGCAGGTGCGACGTGTTTGCATTGGGCACTAATATAGGTGCACCCACGCTGCGCGCGCAGTACGCGGGTCTGCGCGCAAAGTAGCTTTGCGTGCACCAGGGGCAAAAAATGGCTTTTCACACCGGCGCTAACACTTAGCGCCGGTTAGTGAATCAAGCCCATAGTGTGTATATGTATATGTAGTAAAATAATGTTTGTATACTGAGCGTAATGTGTGTAGTATATGGGCTCGATTCACAAAGCGGTGATAACTCAGTTATCACGCCTAAAAGACTTTAGGCGTGATAACCTTTGCACTAGCAAAGTTATCACCGCTTTGTGCTCTAACTCGCGCGAAGCTACCGCGCGTACGCGCGTACGCGCGCGCGCAAAGTCCCATAGGACTTAATGGGAGCTTCGCGCAAAGTGCCGGGTGCTGCGCGCGCGCCTGCACGCTTGCGCACGCAAAACTTTGCGCACGGAAAATTCGCGCGAGTTTCTTCTTATCATGCCTAAACTGAGTTTAGGCGTGATAAAGGGGTTTTCACTCGCGTGCAAACACTTTGCACCGCTTTGTAAATCAGGCCCCATGTGTGTATGGATGTAGAGAGTGTGTGAGTGTGTAATGTGTGTAGTGAATTGTGTGTGTAATAAGCATGATGTGTTATGTGTATGTGTAGTATGTGTGTGTATATGTGTGTAGAAGGCATAGTGTGTGTATGTGTGTAGTAAGTGGTTGTGTGTGTATGTGTGTGTAGAATGCATAGTATCTGCATGTGTGCATAGTGTGTGTGCTCATTTTACTCATGAAAAACAGTAAGAGGGAGGCAAAGCATACAAAAAAATAAAACTGGTGCTTTACGCTAACTTAAAACACACCTCTAAAAAAGGACAAGACGCAGATCAGTGAATTCAACAGAGACCTAATTCTGAAATACTTATGTGGCCATTTACAGCCTAATTTGTACAAGAGGAGTGGACTGTTAACATGTATAATCCAATTTTCACTGATGAGCAGTTTCAAAGCTTTGCAGACCAGATCAATCTGTGGCTTGACATTGAGTGCACCTTGGTGCCGGAGGTTTCTATTTGTTTGTATGCCAGACCGTGCCTGCTCTGGAAATCATCTACTCTTCATAAGCAGAATCAAGGAGGAAATACACAATTCTCAAAATGTCAATGACTGCCACGGCAGAGCAGAAATATTGGGTAATATATTGTAAGAAGCATTGTACAACCGTTTCTTGCAGCTTCACTAATTAGCTGTTGCTTTTCCCAGGTACGATGTAGAACATGACCACTATTTATGACATATTGAGAAGTGTATAAAAGAGAGGCCGGTATACTTCCCTCTGCTTATATTATGACACTTTGGTGGTTTTGATAAGGAACAGAAAAGAACAGACATAATACTGCAAGCAAACACAGTATGTTGGTTAAAGGTGCGCAGAGACATAATTTGTTTGCTGGGAGTTCTAGCTGAAACATTCAGATAGAGAAATAATTGAATCTTTATTGGTAACCCCCAGCATATGTAGAGACAGTACTGAACTTACTTATCTTGCCAGGAAATCAACTCCTCTGGAATATGACAGTTGCGGAGGGGGTCTGAACAGTGCAAACATAGTAATTTATCTTCTCTATATACCTATTTTCTCAAATCACTCACAGTCTCAAGTTTACTGCCACTGGACCATGGATTTCTGGTGAATAAACGTTCTGTTCTGTTTACACCTATTGTAATTAACATTTTAACAGTTAGCACTGGCAGCAGCTTCTAGCTCTGTTGCCTCTCCTCTGCATTGTCAAACTTTTATGCTTGGCATAACTATGAAGCACTCTGCAGACATTCCGCCCTCAAGGCAGTTGACTTGGAAATGTGTAACTTTATGTAGTTCATGGCAGTTCTACTAATACATCTGCATAGTTTTTATGACAGGCTAGGTGCACACTTAGCAGAAATGCAAGCGTTGCTGAAAACGCTGCGTTTTTGCCGCTAATGGAAGTCTATGGGCCGCATGAAAAAAACGCATATAAAAAACCGCATATGCGCTTTGTATGCGTGTATTTTTACAAACGCTGCTTTTGTTGCATAATATTTAAAAGCGTATAACAAACACACATAGAACATTTGTATGCATTTTTCATGCATTTAAAAAAAAATTGTTTTGTGATGTATTTCCATTTCCTGTTGTCTTCCTAGTGATTTGCAAAACGCATGAAAAACGCATACAAAACGCAAATGCGTTTGGTATATGCTAAACGCAATTGCATAAAAACACATGCAAACCGCTTGAACAACGCTAACGCAAACACACTAAAAATGCAGTAAAAATGAACCCGTCAGAAAATGCGACCTTTCATGCTCTGTTATGGGTGCACCCAGCCTAAATGATAAATGGTACACAAACATGGCAGTGATATGGCCATTTTGAGATGGATCGAGCAATGATCTAAGATCAATGGGGCAGATTCATCAACACAGTTACAAGTTTTGTTTTAATACCTATTTAATCACAATTGGAAAAAGGTTTACTGTACATCATTAATAAGTCCACCTCCCCACTTTTGGCCTAAAGAAATCCAAATGCAGTGACCTGACAATAAAGCAGGTCGCTGCTTTATTGGCACCAATGTGCCACCCAAGCCCCCACGCCGAGAGTGAGTTGAAGAGTTTTGGTGGAAGCTCATTCAAATTTATATTCTAAGATCTCCCCCATCAGCTTCTTAACTTGCCACTAGAGCTCCAGGCTAACTGTCATGTGACTGCAGTGAGCCTGGAGCTCTAGTGGCCAGTTAAGAAGCTGTTGGGGAGATGTGAGGTTGTAAGCTCAAGCGAGGAGAGGTAGCTATTATTTCTGATGAGCTTCCAATGTGTGCTCTGCATGGCAGCCCTGATGTACCACCATTTTAGCCCAAAATTTGCATGTTAAAAAGTTGCCTTATCCTCAGTAATATGCGTTAATGGTATTTGTTTTGAGAGTAAATCCATTACTCGTAGTACAAGGCAGAAACTGCAGTGAGACTGGCACTCAAGGAGACTGGAGAACAGCAGCTGGACCCTGGTTTGTAGCAGTACGTGCTCTAGGTCTCATACACGATAGTATCTCCCATAGAACAAACAGCAGACCTGGCACCGATTTGCAAATAATCCAAGAGTTCCTTTTAATCCAGCAGATACATGCAAAACATTAGGAGCAGAAAAGTGGTCGGCCTAACAGCTGTTTCGCAGGTTCCCCTGCTTCTTCAGAGGCAGGGGAACCTGCGAAATGGCTGTTAGGCTGACCACTTTTCTGCTCCTAATGTTTTGCATGTATCTGCTGGATTAAAAGGAACTCTTGGATTATTTGCAAATCGGTGCCAGGTCTGCTGTTTGTTCTATGGGAGATAAATCCATTACTCCCAAGGTAAAGAGACAGCACTATTTTTGCATGCACTTCAAGAAATATCTTACTGATAACAGTTCAAAAACATTGTAGTAATAAAAAGTGGTTGATACTACGTTTAAAGCGTATCCGAGATGAAAAACTAACTATAACAAGTAACTTGTCTATATGTCTTATCTAAAGTTTAGATAGTTTACAGCAAATCTAGCTGCAAACAGCTTCAACAGAATATGATTATTTCTTCCTGTGATACAATGACAGCGGCTATGTTCTGTTTGTAAACATTACACACAGGCAAACTGATCTGCATCTCCAGCCCACAGCCTGTTAAAACCTAATTCCCCCTCCTCCCTCCTCCCCTCTGCGTCGGAAATCTCTGGCTAGTAACAACTCCCCCTTCTCCTGCCCAAACAGAGCTCACATAAGCCCTTGCTACTGTCTGAAAATGCCAAGGCTCTCTGAAAAGCTGCGGGCGAGGCTTGTTTAGTTTACAGGGAATTAGAGTATTAAAACAAAAACAAAAAAGTATTTGGCTTAAGGAATGCCCTATAAACAATAGGAAAGGAACACAGTTATGCAATGAGTAAAAGTTTATCTTAGATCCACTTTAAAGCATGTGCATAGCTATCTCACTGAGTTATTGAACTCTAACCTTGTACAGTAAATGCGTTTGTTCCCCACATGATTACATTGAAGTCTTTGTCACAGCTATTGGTCACATCTCTTCCTTATAAAGCATCTTATAAAGCCTATAGTAAAAAATAGGGAAGCCTCTCATTCTTGAATGAAAGCAAGAGTGAGTTTCAGCATGTCCAAATTCACTAACATACTTTAGTCCACCCAACCCTAAAGCCCAGTTTACACTTAATCAGTTGCTCTCAGTTATAAATGAAAGGACAACTGATTTTCAAAGTAATGCCCATGTTTTCCTATGGCACTGTTCACATTTAATGCGTTTTATCTGAAATCTTTTTCATAATGCACTGCTATGAAGAAGAAGAAAAAAAAACACGTACCAACTGATTAAGTGTAAACAGGGCCTAAGAAGTGTCTTGACCTCTGCTATATTAGCATTTAAATCTTACTGTAAGTCGCCTTTTCATCTCTCTTTAAAGGCTATCCGAGGCAAAATAAAACAATTAAGCTTTATTTATCTGGGACTCCTTCCAGCCCCTAGAAGTCCATCTGGTCCCGTGCTCCAGGCTGCCGCTGTCCCCTCTGTATAATTGCTGACTCTAGCTAGGTCGTGGGCCTCTGCACATGCACAGGTGCACTGTGCGCCTATTTTGTTTGTGCTCCCATGACCAGGTGTACTCTGTGCATGTGCAGTTCAAGTCTTTTTGAACTGCACAAGCGCATAACGTTCCTGGCCACAGGAGTGCCAATGCACCTGTGTATGTGCAGAAGCCCACGACCTAGCTAGAGTCGACGATTATACAGAGGGGACAGCAGCAGCCTGGAGGACAACGTAACTTCAAAGCAGGACCAAAAAGACTTCTAGGAGCTGGAAGATGCCCCAGGTAGGATAACTGTTTTATATTACATTGGATATCCTTTAAAGCTGCCTCAGAATTTTCTCTGAGACTGCACCAGTCTGAGAGCCTCCTCTTTCCCCTTGTGTTAGAACAGTTTTAGCAGGAAACTACACCTTCGAGGTAGATTTTTAAGTCTGATTTCTAAAACCTTCCTAAAATTTTCTCTCAGACAATATTGATACATTTTCCTCATTATTCCTATAATAGGAAGACTTTACTGGGTATGTTTGAGGCTCCTTTCACACATTGGGCTTGATTCACTAACTCACAGCACGGCCGCGATATCGTTTTTTTGCGCGCAATCGTGAATTTCCGCTTGCAATCGGGAATTTTGTGTGTGAAAATTGGTAAAAAGTACATAGCGGCCCCTCCTCCTGGCCCCCTCCATCTGCCGCCGTTATTGCAATATCCATGCAGGTGTCCTGCGACTTTGGTGACCTTTGGCCTGTGTGTGCAGTATGCCCTTCCCTCTTCGCTTCTGGCCGGCGCATAGTTTGCAGCTCAGAAGCACACTGACACCTTTGTCTTCTGTGTGCTGAGTGTGCGCTCCACTAAACCAAGCGTCACATCATGGTGATTTGGGCATTTTTTTGTGTTGGGGTATTGGGTGTGGTATTGTTGACTCGCTACGGTGGTTGACATGGGCCATACGAGGGTATATAGAATTGAAGAAGCTGCCTGGTCCTCACCAGAGCACCCTCTTCAGGGGCAAATCACCACTATGCCTTTTATAGGTGTGCACAAATATGCCCAATCTTGGAAAAAAGGAGAGTATAAAAATGCCATTTCTTTAAAATCCAGAGTTCAGATTCATTTTGTGTAGAGAAAGAAAAGACAGACCCATATTTCAGATAACAACACAGTGAAAGTACCAACATATGCAAATGGCTCTGTTCATGTACTGCAATAACAAAGTGTAATGCATGTGAAAAGATGCTCTAAACCAGAACAACATAACCCCGGTTAACCGTCACAGGATATTGTGCAGTCCGCTATGGCCAGAGTAAACGATAAAGCTTCCATAGATCATAATTCTTCAAGACAAAAACAAGGTAAAATTACATGAGTCAACAAAACAGTATATGGCTTCTCATACCAATATTCAACCTGCCATGGTTTATTCATAACAATTTATAGCCTGCTTACCCTGAGGTGATTTTTAAGCTGTCTTCGGTTATTTATGATATATTGTTTTTGTACATTTCTATAATCTGTGAGCAGGAAGTGTTGCTAGTAAGCAGGACATTAGGTTCTTTTTTATATAGTAAGTCTAGACAGCGTTGGGCTCAGACAAGGCAGGAGATAGTTATATAGCTGCATGTTGGGAAGACTCAAAGGGCATTTTAATGCAAGCAGCCAGTCATTGCAAGAATTAACTTCACCTGAGCTCCAAACAACATAATCATGGGCTTATTTGTGAAACTTTTCTTCTTTAAAATAACCTTCAGCACTTTCAATAATTATGAGTAAATTTACACAGCTTGCAGAATCCATTTAAAATAACATGTGGGTGTCAAGTGCTTTATTTCCAGGTACTTTCCTTCCATAACAGAGGGCTAGTTTATTACAGAGCTGCCTATTGAATGCAAGGGGTTCATCCATTAGCTCAAATAGAAGTAGGCACATTTCCAACCAGGCCCATTTGTAGGACTTATCATGCACTGCAAGAAGCACATCTTCAATGAAAAAACAGAATGAATAGGCAGTGTATTTTGGGAATATACAGTGAAACAGGAAAATGGATTGGTGGTAAATAAATGCATTTAATGGAAACTGTTCTTGGGCAGCTGGAAAAAACAAGCAACTTAGATGTTTAGCAATGGACCTATATTGGCTCTTTAATCAGCAGGAAATGGTGAGTAGCTACAGGCGTATGCAGTGGCGTAGCTAAGGTGCTGTGGGCCCCGATGCAAGTTTTACATTGGGCCCCCCAAGCACTCTATACATAACAATTGATACGGCGCACCAAAACCTGCCAATGGCAACTACAGTGTCAGAGGTGCAAGAAGGGGATGGGGAACAGCTTGTTAATGATTACCACTATTCAAAGCATCTATAGAAGGGATAATTATGAGCAGAGGAACAATAGAGAGCTAATACTACAGTTGAGGGAGGGCCTGCTTGGCCATTTGCTGGTTGTTTCAGCAGCCGCGGCCTGTGGCATATCAGCCTGTAGTGATGGCTGGAGAAAGATAATAAATGCGCAATAGGATGTCATGGAGTCCACTTGTAGTCACTTTTTGTTGGTAAACAGATTGATTGGGATTTTACACACATTTTGGGGAATTGCTGCTCGTTATGGTTTAAATAAGTCAGGTCCAATAAGTTATTTAAGACTCTTTTAACCCTACCATACATAGCACGGTTAATAACTCGTGATAATTAACATATTACATTTGTGATACTACACAGGTCTTGAGGCTCCTAGTCCCATATACCCTGTCATTTCAGCCATTAGTTTCAGTAAGGTTTACATTAGAAATCTTCAGTAACATATACTCTGCGACTTACAGCACAACATATGAATTACTGGTTTCCATGTGCTTCTATTTACATGGATCACCATGTATTTTCAGCATGTACAAGCATCTTACTCTGTCAAATGTATGACCCCATGTGTCACTTTCACTATCATTTGCATGCTTATTTAAGCTAATCTAAAAGTACTTATTGTACAGTAAATATTTTCACAGAATGCAAGGCAGTTGTTTACTGCAGTTGTGAGTACCAGGGTTCTTTTTTGAAACGTCTAAATCAGGGATATCAAATCAGTCCTATGAGGGCCGAGGTCCTCACACATTTTTGACACTGCTCATATTAATTGATGGGTCTGAATCAGGAAGGGTGTGGTCCATCAGGTAGAACACATTCCTCTCTTTCTCAGTCTATCCTAAACACTGGCATGGATCTGGCCCTCCAGGCCTGGAGTTTGACACCTGTGGTCTAAATAGTCCATGCCTTGTCAAATATCATCCAGATCTATGTTCATCATACATTAATGTAACTGCTTCCTAGAAGCTTTGGAATCATTAAATGTTAAGCAACATTTCTCAGCATACCAAGAATCTCATACTACTGGCTACTACATAATTTGACTGTAGGCAAATTAGATATGGAAACATTTTTAAATATGTTAATATGCAAACTTTTTATTTAAACAACTGAATTGATGCTCTTGTAGCTGCACAGTTTTACATCCAATGACATAACTTGTGTGACCCGACCTTCAAGTAACTATACTCAGGAGTAACATCAAATTACAGAGAGACAGAATAATGTGGGAAACCAAATTTATCCAAAGGGCCAGAATTATAGGCCTGTTAGGAATTGGAACTCAGTAAATTCCCGACATACACACACTCATATTGTACGTTCTTATTATGATCTACGCCGACTTGTCAGACTGAGAACTAGTGTGATGATCGCTGCTGCAGCAGCTGTTGCTGGAAGTAGTAGTGCTGCAGCTCAGGCAGTTCTGATCTATTTCCATGCAAACTGCATAGCTTTGTCTGTTTTTCCCTGCTGTCAGCTTGTGACTGATTATCATTCACCTGTGTGGGAATCTGCATGTCTGCTCCCATTGGATGACCTCAGTATAAAGATCTGCTTCCTGCAGGGTTTCCTTGGGTTTTCATAGCTTCAGTGTAAGCCAGTCTTGCTGTCGCTTCAGCCCCGATCGTGTTTCTTGTTCTAAAGATACTTTGCTGGTTTTGCATCATATATTGGTTCATTGCCCATATATATGCATACCAGCACGTTTATTATTTTCCTTGTATTTGTGTTACGTTGATACATCAGTGTCGCTGATGTATACGTACACGAACTGTTTATATCCTGTGTGCAGTTAGTCAGCTTTCCAGCACGTTTTGGTAGGTTGCGCGTACCGTGACCACCCGTGCTGAGGTAGTTACCCTGCTCCTGGTTACCGTTTGTGGATTGCGTTCATCTCTGCGAAGAGATAACGAATCCTTCTGAATCCTGTTCTGTTACTGTTTGTGGATTGCGTTCATCTCTGCGAAGAGATAACGAATCCTTCTGAATCCTGTCCTGTTACCGTTTGTGGATTGCGTTCATCTCTGCGAAGAGATAGCGAATCCTTCTGAGTCCTGTCCCCTGTATTACTCCAGTCTTAGTCAGCGTTCCTGCTTATGTCATATATCGGTTCATTGCCGATATATACATATGTTAGTCAGACGTTACAAATAGTTTCATTGATAGCTGTAATTGTAATACGCTAGGAAAACATACTTATTGTATATTTATCTGTGTTACGTTCATCTATCTTAATCCTGCTATTTTCTGACTATCCTGTCCTGTCTTTGTGAGGCACGCCATCGCCGCATCGCATTGGCTGCCTCATTCCAGTCTGTCTGGTTTTGGACGCTTGCTGTCGCTAAGTAGCCGCTAGCTAGCAAGCGTTCATTCTGTCTTCCTGTCCTGATCTCCTCAGTTCTGGTTTATGCGCTCAGCGCTACTTTGCGCTGAGACGTTATAACGAAAGCATTGTTTGTGGCTGTCAGATCTGCACCGGCTCTGTGCGCCACAATCTCCTATTGGAGTCAGTCCTCCCCTCCACTATACTAGGGATAGCCTGTTTCCTTGTGCTAGTGTGTGTACCTCCTCCACGCCAGCTCATGCGTTGCATGCTGACTGTGGAGAATACACCACCAAGCCTTACATTTACTGTGATGATCGCTGCTGCAGCAGCTGTTGCTGGAAGTAGTAGTGCTGCAGCTCAGGCAGTTCTGATCTATTTCCATGCAAACTGCATAGCTTTGTCTGTCTTTCCCTGCTGTCAGCTTGTGACTGATTATCATTCACCTGTGTGGGAATCTGCATGTCTGCTCCCATTGGATGACCTCAGTATAAAGATCTGCTTCCTGCAGGGTTTCCTTGGGTTTTCATAGCTTCAGTGTAAGCCAGTCTTGCTGTCGCTTCAGCCCCGATCGTGTTTCTTGTTCTAAAGATACTTTGCTGGTTTAGCATCATATATTGGTTCATTGCCCATATATATGCATACCAGCACGTTTATTATTTTCCTTGTATTTGTGTTACGTTGATACATCAGTGTCGCTGATGTATACGTACACGAACTGTTTATATCCTGTGTGCAGTTAGTCAGCTTTCCAGCACGTTTTGGTAGGTTGCGCGTACCGTGACCACCCGTGCTGAGGTAGTTACCCTGCTCCTGGTTACCGTTTGTGGATTGCGTTCATCTCTGCGAAGAGATAACGAATCCTTCTGAATCCTGTTCTGTTACTGTTTGTGGATTGCGTTCATCTCTGCGAAGAGATAACGAATCCTTCTGAATCCTGTCCTGTTACCGTTTGTGGATTGCGTTTATCTCTGCGAAGAGATAGCAAATCCTTCTGAGTCCTGTCCCCTGTATTACTCCAGTCTTAGTCAGCGTTCCTGCTTATGTCATATATCGGTTCATTGCCGATATATACATATGTTAGTCAGACGTTACAAATAGTTTCATTGATAGCTGTAATTGTAATACATTATGAAAACCCCATTACCAATCCCTATTGTGGGGGGAATTTCCAGAAATTATGACACTGTTTGTCAGGGGTCCTGCTCCTTTAAAAAATTTGAAAAGCTTGGTCCTGAAGTTACAGACAAATTTATATCAGAATTGGTTAAAGTTCTGGCCAATCCCGACTTTCGGGCTTCTGCAATTTCTACCTGGTCTGATTGGATCGTTTGTGCTCTTTTTAAGGGCAAACTTTTTGATTGGGCAATCGATGTCTTAGATCACACTCAGTTTAGACAAAGTCCTTTGCAATTTATAGCTTTTGTAATTCACAATTGGTTGCGCATAGATCCATTGCCTTTTCCTCTTAATGAACTCCTGGCAGCAGGCCAATCAGCTGCTCCTTCAATTGCTTGCAAGAATGAGCAGCAAGCAGAAAGTGTTACTGATAATTTTCCTGCAGCTTTGAATAAATCATCAAAAACCGCAAGGTCAAAGGCAAAACGCAAACGTTCTAAAAAACGTGTCCAATCTGCAGAGTCGTTATCCTTAGCGACTGAGACCTATAATGAGATTCTGCCATTAACAGATAATGAAATGCAATTGTCTTTCAGGGGAGTTAAATGGACTTATGAAACTACTAATGAACTTTCATCACTGGCTAGGGAAAATAAAGATTTTTGTTTAAAAGAATTATCTGAGTATGATTATGAGGAGATAATACAGAGTATTGAACAAATCAACTTATTTGTGAAGCAAGGAAAGTTTGCATACACTACAGTTAAACACTTGCTACAGGTATTAGAGATTCTTAAGAATAAGGAATCTGCCAATCACCTGCTAATTAACCCAATATATGTCCCTGCCACAATCATATCTGCAAACTGTGATCTGCCTGTTAAGTATGCTTGGAATCCTCCATTTGAGAAAGGAGAGATGGAAGCTCTGGTCAATGAATGGAAGAATGATTCAAGTTCATTTTGTCAATTTTACAGTGCAAAAGGTGAATTAGTATTGAATGCATGCATTAAGTCTGCCTATAACCTAATAAAAACTGGTGTGTGTGGGTATGACTTTGTGGCTCCATTGATCGATGTGTGGAAAATGATTTTGGATGATTTTTATGCGATTCAATCAGTTGATACCAGGGAAGACACACTGTCAATTGGAGACTGTCCCACTTCTCCAGTTACTGAGTCCCTGCCATGTCTTGTGAATGTTCCTGTAACTCCACCCTGTACCATGGATAACTCAGTGTTACTTCCCAGTAAAACAGAAGCCACTGATACTTTCTTAACTTTGCCCTGCACAAATTTCTCAGCAGAGAATCCAGAGGTCCTGCTGACTTCTGAGTCCAGCCTAGCCAGTACTCATGAGTCTTTGTTCAGTGAAACAGACACCAGAAAAATCTTGCCTGTCTCTGCAAACACTTCTGCAGAAATTACCCGTGTTAATAAAGTTCAACTCCTGTCTGATCCAGCAGATGCCAATAGATGCACTACATCAGTTTCCGAGTCCCAGCAATCCTGTCCAGAAATCTCAGAACCCCAGCATCTGAATTTTCCAATTTTACAAATGAATGGTGATTCAGATGCGCAAACATTGTGTCTTGATCTTCCTGTTTCTACACCTCGCTCTAGTTTCGTGAATAGCTCAGAGCATCTGCTCTGTGAACCTGAAATCGCAGAATAATTACCTTGTTCAGAAAATGTTCCAATAAATTTGCCCTGTACCATGAATTGTGCTGTAGATCTCTCCAATGAAACTCAGGTCACAGAATCATTATGCTGTCCAGCAGGTGCTTCCATGGTTTTGCCCTGCAATATGGACTGTTCAGTGATCCTGTCCAGTAAAGCTGTGGTCGCAGAGTCTTATGCTTCACCCAGTACTTTGGATATTTCAAACCCTCTAGCAGAAGGGTCTGAGGCACTGCTTACCTCAGTTGGTGTTGCAGTAATATTCACTTGTCTAGCAGCTGTTTTGGAATTACAGTCTGCTCTAATAAAACTTGATGAATTTCTGCCCAGCAAAGCAGAAGCCATTGAAATATTGTCCTCGTCAGCAAGTGTGTCAGATACCTTGCCCTGTACACAGTCTGATTTAACCAATGTTGTTGAGTCCCTCTCCAGTGTTGTAACAGCCGAGGAACTCCAGCCCTGTCCTCTGCATGTTTCAGAAGTCTTGCCCTGTAACATGGATAATTCTGATTCTCTGGTCAAAATAACAGAAGTCTCAGAATTTCAGTCTGATTTAGTAAGCATTCCTGAAACCCTGCCTTGTATCCTGAAAGATTCTGGTTCTCTGGCCGCTGTGGCAGAGGTTCCAGAGTCCCCTTCCTGTCCAGGGAATTCCTCAGTTTTGCCTAGTCCAGTGGGGGCTGCTGCAATACTGACTTGTTCTGCAGCGCCTCATGAGCTCCAATCCAGTATATTAAATGAGTCTCTGTCCAGTCCAGAGGTAGTTGTGGAGTCCCTATCTGGTTCAGTGCATACATCAGAAGATTTGTCCTGTCTTGTTAGTGCCCCTGAATCTGATTTGTTACTGACTTTGCTGGAATCAGCGACATCTAAGTCTGATCCTGCATTCTCGTGTAAAAATCCAGTAGTTGCGAAGTCTAGTCATGATGATTTTTTTTTGGCCGGTCCTGGTTTTGGTCCCGTCTTGGCTGACCTTGAGGCTCACAGTTCCTTGACGTGCCCAGAGGTTTCTCTTGTGCCAGTGTGCCCAGATGTTCTTAGTGTGCCAGAATGCCCAAGTGTGTCTAAGGTGTTAGCGTGCTCTGATGCTTCCTTAGTGGGAACATGTTCTGATGTTGCCAGTCTGCCTGCATGCCCAGAGATGGTTCTGGTCCCTGAAAGCCCTGATATTGATGTTTGTCCTTGTGGCCCTGACTCGGGAATTGCCCTAGGTTCCATAGGGGTTCTTGATAGTTCTCCATGTGAGCCTAAGGGGCATTCTGACCTATGGGGATCTCTTTGGAGCTTCAAGGTGTTCTGGGGGGTCTCTGAGAAAACTTGTCCTGGTGCCTTGGACTGGTTCAACAGTGGGTTTTGTGTTGGTAAAGACAGTACCGGTGGGCATTGCAAAGGCTTTGGCGTTTCTGAACGGTTCCTGGAAGGCGGTGGGTATCGCTCAGGGAATTTCGGAGGGCTTTCTTCTGGAAATCATGGTTCTGATGGGTGTCACATTGGGGCTTGTAGTACTGATGGGCATGGTTCTGTAGGTTCTGGTTCTGATGGGTCCAGTCTTGTGGGGACTGATTCTGGAATTCGGTCTTGCCGGGCTGTCCCGGTCATCATGAATTATCAGTCGGACTGTTTTGTTGGGAATTTCAGTTTTGAAAAGCGTCTGGAATCCGCTTTTAAGGGCGGGGGTACTGTGATGATTGCTGCTGCAGCAGCTGTTGCTGGAAGTAGTAGTGCTGCAGCTCAGGCAGTTCTGATCTATTTCCATGCAAACTGCATAGCTTTGTCTGTCTTTCCCTGCTGTCAGCTTGTGACTGATTATCATTCACCTGTGTGGGAATCTGCATGTCTGCTCCCATTGGATGACCTCAGTATAAAGATCTGCTTCCTGCAGGGTTTCCTTGGGTTTTCATAGCTTCAGTGTAAGCCAGTCTTGCTGTCGCTTCAGCCCCGATCGTGTTTCTTGTTCTAAAGATACTTTGCTGGTTTTGCATCATATATTGGTTCATTGCCCATATATATGCATACCAGCACGTTTATTATTTTCCTTGTATTTGTGTTACGTTGATACATCAGTGTCGCTGATGTATACGTACACGAACTGTTTATATCCTGTGTGCAGTTAGTCAGCTTTCCAGCACGTTTTGGTAGGTTGCGCGTACCGTGACCACCCGTGCTGAGGTAGTTACCCTGCTCCTGGTTACCGTTTGTGGATTGCGTTCATCTCTGCGAAGAGATAACGAATCCTTCTGAATCCTGTTCTGTTACTGTTTGTGGATTGCGTTCATCTCTGCATAGAGATAACGAATCCTTCTGAATCCTGTCCTGTTACCGTTTGTGGATTGCGTTCATCTCTGCGAAGAGATAGCGAATCCTTCTGAGTCCTGTCCCCTGTATTACTCCAGTCTTAGTCAGCGTTCCTGCTTATGTCATATATCGGTTCATTGCCGATATATACACATGTTAGTCAGACGTTACAAATAGTTTCATTGATAGCTGTAATTGTAATACGCTAGGAAAACATACTTATTGTATATTTATCTGTGTTACGTTCATCTATCTTAATCCTGCTATTTTCTGACTATCCTGTCCTGTCTTTGTGAGGCACGCCATCGCCGCATCGCATTGGCTGCCTCATTCCAGTCTGTCTGGTTTTGGACGCTTGCTGTCGCTAAGTAGCCGCTAGCTAGCAAGCGTTCATTCTGTCTTCCTGTCCTGATCTCCTCAGTTCTGGTTTATGCGCTCAGCGCTACTTTGCGCTGAGACGTTATAACGAAAGCATTGTTTGTGGCTGTCAGATCTGCACCGGCTCTGTGCGCCACAATCTCCTATTGGAGTCAGTCCTCCCCTCCACTATACTAGGGATAGCCTGTTTCCTTGTGCTAGTGTGTGTACCTCCTCCACGCCAGCTCATGCGTTGCATGCTGACTGTGGAGAATACACCACCAAGCCTTACAACTAGGAGGAGTGTTGCTGCTGCTGTCATCCGGGTTTAGGCATTACAGCCTTCAATACAATAATAGCTAATGGCAGCAACTTCAGACTCAGTTACCCATTAAATGCTTATTCAAAATGTTCCACTGTAACTGATTGTTAATATATATTTACAAAGCTTAACCAATTCGCGTTCCGTCGTTTTCACTTGAGAAATGTTCACCTCCCATTCATTAGCCTATAACTTTATCACTACTTAGCACAATGAACTGATCTATATCTTGTTTTTTCCGCCACCAATTAGGCTTTCTTTGGGGGGTACATTTTGCCAAGAACCACTTTACTGTAAATGTATTTTAACAGGAAGAATAAGAAAACAAACAGAAAAAATTCATTATTTCTCAGTTTTCAGCCATTATAGTTTTAAAATAATACATGCTTCCATAATTAAAACTCACGTATTGTATTTGCCCATATGTCCCGGTTATTACACCGTTCAAATTATGTCCCTATCACAATGTATGGCGACAATATTTTATTTGGAAATAAAGGTGCATTTTTTCCGTTTTGCATCTATCACTATTTACAAGTTTAAAATAAAAAAAATATAGAAGTATTTCATCTTTACATTGATATTTAAAAAGTTTAGACCCTTATGTAAATATTTACATGTTTTTTTTTATTGTAATTTTTTTTTATATTAAACATTTTATTTGGGTAGTTTTGGGAGGGTGGGATGTAAACATGTGATTTATAATGTAAATGTGTGTTTGAATTTATTTTTTTTTACTTTTAGTTGTAGTTTTACTTTTTGGCCACAAGATGGCGGCCATGAGTTCGTTTACATGACGTCACTCTAAGCGTAACAAACGCTTAGAGCGAAATATGGGGTACGTTACAGCCAGAAAAAGTGAAGCTTCCGAGAGAAGCTGTCGCTTTTTCAGCGGGGGAGAGGAATCAGTGATCGGGCACCATAGCCCGATACACTGATTGCCTGGCTAACAAACCGCGGGCTGGGAGCGCGCGGGCTGGGAGCGCGCGTGCACGCGCGCGATCGGCCGCGGGAGCGCGCGGTAGCGTGCATGGTTCCTGGACGTAGTTTCTACGTCCAGGAACCAAAATAGGTTAATGACCATTTCCAGGTGTTGTAATAACTTTTCTGAAAATGATAAAAACCTTATCATGTTTTAAGTGTCCTCTCTATGTTCAGTAAATATTAGCTAAGAGGACCACTGTTCAAAAGCACATAGCAAAGGACAGGTAAAAATCCAGCTTCAAACAAGAACAACTATTATTTTATACCAGATCTACATAATTTTGTAAAAACCAAAGACACACCTCATAATTGATTTTTCTCACCGAGGCAGCTAAAGAAACGACAAAAGGAATAATAAGTAGAAAATGGAAAGAACATTGCAGTAATAGGAGATTGTAATGTGTTTGGCACATATAGAAGAATTATTTTTACTGAAATTAATGCCTGAGGCATTCAGTGGATATAAATTCAGTTTTATACATTCCTCCCATCTGACAATACTCTCTTCAGAAGGGAAGAATAGCAGATGACACCTGAGGGATATTTGTAACAAACCACATTATAGATGATACTTAGACAAGTTTCCCCCTCCCCCCCCCCTTACTTCTGCATACACACATAGTCCTATACAGGATTCCATTTTAAAAGATGCTCAGAAACTTCTGCATACGCATTCATTTTATTGCTGCCAACCTGTGTAAGAAAATTGAGCATTTTCAGTTTCATTGCCAAAAAGAGCCATGGAAAAAAACTCCAAGCATAATATCAGTGCTTGCGTTCCAATTCATATGAATCTTAAAATTCCAAATAGTGAAAATGACCAGAGAAATATCAGTGCATTTAACACTTCATTTCCATGCAGACTTTCAGTAAAGCTGACCATAAAGAAAACTAAAACTAGGAATCTTGATATCAAATTTCTATAATTTTTTCTACTATTTACCCCTGAGCGTCTGATGCTTTTACTCTCTTCCTCACACCACAAACAGGTCCTGCTTGTCCAAGCTGACCATACTGGTTTGTGGAAATATTATCAAACAACTTATCCCGAGGCAAATAAGATCCCGCCTCCATGTCTAACCACTCTCACATGTGTATAGCAGACAGACTTCAGACCTACTTGTATAATTATACCATATCACACAACAATTATTAGCTATTAGTGTTCCATAAAGCACACATTTTCTGTCATGCCATTTTAAATAATTATTACAAATGGGACTGGTGCTCAGCTTGCTTATGGTTAGTGAATTTTGCCTTATGTTCATTGTCAATACCACTTTCATACATTACTTGTTGGTTGTCACATTAGAGGCAGACTTTTACCTCACATGTAATCTAACAATGAAAACAAATGGTTTTGTTTCAACTGTCAATGCTGTTTTATTAAGCACATTTCTCTTAAGCTGCATGCATGGGATATGTTATGAAAGGTGTACATAAAATTCCAGCATTCATTACTTGCATGTTTAACCAGACTCATTTATGCTATGGCATTTTGCTTTCATAGAGGAGCAATTTTGTTACTATGCATTTACCCCCCCCCCCCCCCCCCCCATACCAAAATAACTAAATTCCGGAATATACAACAGATTGCTTGAAAAGAGGGATGGCTATTTTTCCAAAAGAACAAAATCTAGAAGATTGCTTTTGTCATAGACACGCAAAGTGAAATTTTGATCCAGATTCATCCAGTTGCGATTAGGTGCAAAGAAGGATTGGAAAGAATGCTTTGGGTTTTTTGACTTTCATTGGATCAACAAAGGATTATGAAGATTTCCTCTTTCTTTTTTAAGGTTGAATTTGCAGATTGTTTGCTTTCCCCCACATAACTATGCATCTATTTGTAGCCTTTGCAGCCTTGTTATCTCTTGTCTGTTACTTGTACACCAGGAATTGCAGTTTCTGAAGGTTATGCAGCAATACATTATGAGAGAGCAATACAATGTAAAGGCACCATGGGCCTGATTAACAAATGGATCTCTTGAACAAAAGGGATAATGTAACCCCTCACCTAAATGTATTATTATTATTTCTTGAACATTCAGGACAGCTTGCATATACAAAGAAAAAAAATCTTACTATGGGTGTGAATGAACGATCACTAATCTACTAAGTTTTCTCCAATGTATGTCCCAAATGAGAGAGGTAAACACGCCACATACTATAATTATTCAAAGATAAACTCATTATAATCTGAACTTCCTGTTTTCCCTGAGAGAATAGTTAAAAACTGTTGACAGCTATATTAAAATGGGCCTTTGGTGGCCACCATCACTCTACTGACACACCATTTCCCCAATGCACCTGTCACTAGTATGGTGATTGTCCCTTGCCTTCCTGAATGGTTTTGCAGAAAGTGCAGCAGAGCAATCTCCCCTCATCTCTTCCACCATGTAATCAGACATGCAGGGTGCAAGTAGCATCTTCCACCTTCCTCTAGACCTGCTGGTAGGGCCGGATTTCTGGCCAGGCCGCCTAGGCACTGGCCTAGGGCGCCAGAAAATGAGTCTTGTTTAGGGCGGCTGTCGGGTAGCAAAGTGTGAGGAACCAGCTCAATCAATAGAAGCACAGGACCACGCTATCATTAATGCTGGTAGCCACCAGCTGCAGGCAGCCTGCACTCTACTCCTCTGCCAGCAAACACACTCTGCAGTGACGGCAGCCAGACCCAGTCCACCTTGCATAAAGTCTACAGACAGCAGCGGGCGGCAGCCGGGGGCAAGCTGGATGGCCGGGTCTGGCATGTGACATGTGGTGGCAGCAGTAGTCGGGGGATAAAAGATCCCAGCGGGGCACAGGAAGCAGGAAGAGATCATGCCCTGGAGGCAGCCAGTGCACAAAAACCAGCAGACAACTTACATATGTTGCTTGGAGGCAGCTTGTCTGACTGTCCTCCACTGCATGCCTCACGCCGTCCCATCTGACTTCCCTGCCAGGCCATTGGGGTGATGTGGGAGAGGGCCAGAGCAGTAACAGCACAGAGATGATCTTGCAGGGCACGACTCTGTGTTCCTGGCTGTCACAAGTTCTCCCACCCCGCCCCCCTCTGTCTCCGGGCTGCATGCTTCACACATAAATTCCTCTACTGCCAGGAGAATCAAATGTAAACTTCGTCCTCCCTCCGATCAAACTCGCTTCTGCCATTTGGAGATTTCCACACAAACATCAGCTGGGGTGAGTGATTAGGGGACAGAGGGAGAACAAATAAACAATGCCTGTCTGCACTCAGGTGCAATTTAGATAAGGTAGGTGACTGACTTGCTGGGGTTGAGGGCAGCTACTGACTGCTCTGTCTGTCTCAGCTTGCTTGACAGTCTGTATTATTGAGCTGTCCATACACATTACTTGTTTTTTGGCATCAATATCCCTGCCAATTCAATCATAATGATCGAATCTGGCTGAGATTGATGCCACAGCATGGTCAGTCACCCAACTGAAAGTTTCCATTGATTTCCAGCTGAAATGACCAATCTGGCATGCTGGAAAAATGGTAAGAGTCGAAAGAGCCCGATTTGGTGTGCATGGTGGTATCGTTGACGACCAATGGACTCCTCACCAGTCTCTCCTACAACAAGTGTATGTGTCCTAGCAGCACACCTTTCACACTGGTGCAACTCCTTCACCTTCTCCTGTGTCCAGCTTTCTTCATTGCCACTGGAGCGTCCTGACAGATGTGGCAGAACAAACGATTTTACTCTGATCATCGGAACGAATCAGAGTGAAATTGATTCCTACCACACACAGTACAAAGATTTTCAATAAATTCCAGCAGGACATCAATTGGAAATTGATTGAATCGCAGCATTACACTGTTCTATCCAGTGCAACGCTTTGCACTGCAGATAAACTGCCACATCAGGCCAGTTAATATTTCATCTAGTTTGATCAATACTTTTGATCAATTTTAGGTCAAAATTGATCAAAAAGCATTCTAAAAGAAAAGAAAATGTTAAAAGTTGGCCTAGGGCTCTGAAAAGTAGAAATCCGGCCCTGCCTGCTGGCCCATGGTGTTCTACCTATTTGAACAATATATGGCAAAAAAAAGAGAGCTACTATATAGCTACCTTTCCTATGTTCTTAGTTGCTGTCTGTAGACACGGTGTATTTAGCCTTGCTCTTGGTCCCACTTATTATTTTTGATCCAATTAAAATTGCAGGCTATGGCAATGCTCAAAATTCAAGCGGATGCCCAAATATCCTTCTTCCCCTGGTCATCCCCAGCTACTGATTAAAGAGGCCAGAGCTTGCTAAATCTTTTTTTTTTATATTGCAGTCATTAATCTGAATCCTAATATCAGCACTAGTATCCTGTACATGCAAATACCCTGTACATATATGCACTGATATTTATAAAGCTTGTTTTATGCTAATTCATAGCAAATAAACCACTTAGCTTAATTGCAGAAATGCACCACACGGGCATCACAACATTTGAAATAATGTGTAAACATTCATGCAAATTAAATAATTAGCTTGCATATTAAGTCAATTTAAGTAAGCCACAAAAAATTACTCTAGCCCATAGTTATATTTATGGGACACTTAACTGTCTAGCAAAAGCGTTTTTCCACTGCTGTTTTAACCCTTAGTATGACATAAGGTTTCCTACAAATAATATCTGTGGACGAGGTTTCCATAGCTACCAAAACCTTTCCACGAGACTAGATTAGATCACTATCTACCTGCAGACTGCCATCAATACCACAGAGCAAATCTCTGCTAAAAGCTGGCAGCTAAATAGGAGTGAGGTTGTAAAATGGACAGCTAAGTGCATGGGAGGCAGACTGTGCTGTCTGAGCCCTGTATTTTTAGCTCTGTTGCTTGTGGGCAACCTTTTTCATGGAGAAAACATTCATGCAGTCTTATAAGTGTATATTAATTCGTTATAATGGCATCAGCTACCATGGACAAACAGAATACATGTTTTTATATAAAAAGCATTAGCAAGAAGAAAGTGCAAAGACTCACATTCAACTTACAAAAGGCACTACTAGGCCTGTATTCTTGTTGCTTCTATAACATATTGGCAGTATGCAGTATTACTGCTATTATTTACAATTAAATGCACTTTAAGGTGACTGACCTCAATTAAGAACATGGATTTTAAATATAATTCAATTTTCATGAGCTAACAACGCACAGAAACGGCTATGAAGACGCCCTGGATACGAGAACTATACACAGTCATATGCTCTCCCAGAGTATGTACTTACATTTTAAAGCAGTGTGAAATTGCTTCTCTGGTGATAATACCTGTACATTTGCAATGCATAAAAGCTGTTGCCATAAAGGTATAAAAAATGAATAATGTGCAATGTGTTGCTTCATGGTTCTTTATTCATCACCTTTGAAGTAAATTGGGATGCTGTGACATGCAAGGAAAGCAGATGGTTGTTGAAAACACAACATGACAATGAGATTGTAGTGGAAAAAATGAAATTTTAAATGAAACATTGGTGGTTCAAAATAATTTCACTACAATATGTTCTCATGTATAGATATGATCAAGCACAGTTTCTTTTGTGCAGTATAATAATCATTGGATGCACTTCTAAACAGTCTGAAGACAGTATAAAGCTTTGTACACACGTCAGATGGAAGTTTTTCAAACTGAACAATGACTGTCTGATCAATTAATTATCATGAAAGAAAATGGAAGTGAACAACTGAAAAAGACAATGCAAAACGACAGTTATTGGTCACTTTGGCTGATCTACCCAGCAGATAATTTTGGCCAACAATTGTTCATAATCAAGTGTGTGTACAGGAATTGGTAGATCATGAGTTAATCGGTCTCGAAGAGCTGCTGTGTGAAAAGAAGACGTATAGTTTTCAGCTGGAAGCACAAATTATGTCACAATACACCGGTAGTTTACAGTGTTGTGTGTACACAGGCCATTGCTAATGACAGATGGCTCATGACTTGGACTTCGCCTGTACAGTGCCGGACTGGGAGGTGGAAAAACTGAAGTAATCCACCTGCTTGTCGCAGTGTTATCACTCCCAATAGAAACCTACAGGAAGTCTTCACTGTGAGCAGCAACACCTGAGTGATTACAGCTGCTTGGCCAGCAAGTGGATTTCCTCAGCTCCCAGTCTAACACTGCGCCTGTAACCACAGCGTGAGATCGCGTAAAAGACCACTCGTTGCTCAAAAAATCTCCAGTCATCGGGAAAATCGTCTGAAGAATCGCGAGGTAGGTACGAGCCTTTAGGAAAGCTAATAGTAAGTAACATATATTTGCTAACTTTTTGGAAATAATACCAGAAATTTCAACATCTACATGGCCTTACCTGTTTATATGTGACTGTTTTCAAAATATGAAAAAATTGGATGATTATATACATACATGTTTAGCACAGTGTACTATTACAAAAACTAGAGTAAAGCTGTCACTAAACCAAGCTGTATACTGAAGTCTAAGTACAGTACAAGAAGCAGTAAACAACTTGACTTCAGAGGGAGCACCCTACTCAGACCATTGCATAAGCAGGGGCGTAGCAATAGGGGTTGCAGAGGTTGCGACCGCATCAGGGCCCTTGGGCTAAAGGGGCCACCTCAACTGCAATATTAGCTCTCTATTGGTCCTGTGCGCACAATAATCACTTCTATAGATACTTTGAATTGTGGGAATCATTAACAAGCTGTTCCCCATCCCCTTCTTGTACCTGACACTGTAGTTGCCATTGGCAGATTTTGGTGTGCCGTATCAATTATTATGTATAGAGTGCTTGGGGGGCCTATTGTAAAACTTGCATTGGGGCCCACAGCTCATTAGCTACGCCACTGTGTATAAGTCTGTCTGCCCGTTACCTCCATCTACTTTTATAAGTTCACTTACATGCAAAAAGCTGCTACCGTACACTAATAAGTCTGACAGTCCTCTTAATTAATGCCCACATAAGTAAACACAGGCTTCACATGCTTTATACAAACTTGGGCTAAAAAACTCAATTAAACGGATTATTCTTTAATCTTCCATTGAAAGTGCTATCCTATGGCATTATTTCAGCTTTAGGTCGGCAGCACAATGCAAACTGATGGATGAGACGTGTGCTAACTGTACACCAGGTTGTGTGCCAAGTTGAGACTGCTGGTTGATGTTGATGCACATTTACCCAAAGCAGATACAGTCAATGTTATAGCATCTGCTGGCAGGCTGCACAGCATGACAAATAAACACACATCAGCGGGTGCAGTATTGTTGGCTACATCTGTATGCTGATATATACATACATCTGTGAGCCAAGCGCATTCAAATACCTCAAGCCAAAAATCTGTCTAATTTATTTTTCTTTGTCAGTCGGAAGCTATGGTGAAAATAATCAAGGCTAAGGCAGATTCCCAAAGAGGCAATAGACCTTTGCTTCCTTGCTGTATTACACTTCAGACTGCTTCTCTCTGCACAGTCAACAGGGCCCAAAAGGCTTTAGATGACTAAGAGCCTTATTAATAATCTTCTCTGGAATGAAAGGAAATTTATTCTGGGACAAAACATCACTTGCTGACATGCTGCAAACATTTGTTTTCACATTAAATGAGGACCTTAAGAATAAAAATAAAATGGAACACTTTGCTTGGCTCCAATACTTTGAGGTGGTAATGAAATGTATCGTAAGTTCTCAAGGGCATGGTCCTCCCCCCGGTGTATCGCATCATCTCGGTGTTGCTTATTTTATCAAATGAAGATGTCCCTGTATTTCTGGATGTTTTCATAACGTACATTAACTATATATGTAGTTTTGTACTTGGGTTGCTGGATGTTCTGGCTGTACCATCGAATGTACTGTGGCCTTGGCCCACAGGATAGAAATAAGCGTGTTGGCAGAATTTTTCCATCAACACCAGCATAAAGTCAGCATTAAGAACTCGGAGAAAATAAAGCTTTTACAATATAACGCAATATACTTCCTTCAATCCAGGACTAGAAGGTAAAAGCAAAATCATGAAACTCAAATTTCATTTATGGCCAAAACCATTA